>NC_084846.1:985000-1052500 GCF_033115175.1 Lepus europaeus | reverse complement strand
GAGTTACACGGAGAGAAGGAGAGGCAGAGAGAGAGAGAGAGAGAGAGAGAGGTCTTCCATCCGTTGGTTCAGTCCCCAGTTGGCCGCCATGGCTGGAGCTGTGCTGTGCCAATCCAAAGCCGAGGGCCAGGAGCTTCTTCCGGGTCTCCCACGCAGGTGCGGGGGCCCAAGGACTTGGGCCATCCTCCACTGCTTTCCCAGGCCATAGCAGAGAGTTGTATCATAAGTGGAGCAGCTGGCACTCGAACTGGCGCCCATATGGGGTGCTGGCACTGCAGGCGGCAGCTTTACCTGCTATGCCACAGCGCCGGCCCCCCAAATAGAGTCTTTAAGTATCACCAAATGCCACCTCTGGACACCATTTCTTTTTTAGGGCCGAGTAATATTCCATTGTCTGGCTGTACCACTATCTGTTTACCTCCTGAGGGGCATCTTGGTGGCTTCCAAGTTTTGGCAGCGGTGTGAACTGACAGTTAACCCTTGCCAAGAAGTTGAATGGCTGCATTCCCACCAAGAGATAGAGAGCAAGTTGGCGGTGTGGAGTGGGGGGGTGGCTTCTCGTGGTGCATGTACGTGGGATCAGTGCGTGCAGGACGCGGCCGCATACTGGCTCTGCTTCTGGAAGCAGGAGCCCTGCCCTAGTTTGGACCCCCGTGCCTGCCCGCGCCTTCCCACCCACTGCAGTGCTGCCCCGCAGGTCTCCTTCCGCTACCACTGCCAGCTCTACTCCGAGTGGAGAAGGACCCACCAGCACGTGCGCTTGAAGATACGGGACGCAGATGGCCCCGAGGGCTCTCAGCATTCGGCGCTGGCAGCCGGACTCCTGAAGAAGGTGGCAGAGGAGACGCCCGTGTGAGCGTCGGGCTGGCGGGAGCCCTACTGCTGCCGAGGGGCTGGGGCGACCAGCCATGCCCTGGCGCCTGGGAGGACGGAGACTGCCTGACCCTTCCCCGACGGCCAGAATGCTTCTTAGGCCACCAGACGCCCAGCGGAGCCTCTTCTGTGATCCTGTGTGAATATATTTGCAGGTCTTTCTTTTTTCTTTTTCATTTTTTTTTTTTTTTTGCATATTGTCATACACGACTAGGACAAATGGATGTGCTCCTGAGCTGTGCACAGAACAAGCACCCTGATCTCATTCCTTGGCCCACTGGGTGTCTGCTGGGCCAGCAGCTGTGGCCGGTGGTGTCAAGGGTGCCCTTTGTGGCTGGAAGGTTCTGACAAGCTCCTTGCATTCCCCATGCACCTGGCAGGCTCGCTTTGCTGGCACCTTCAACTTTAAAAAAGTTGCACTGCGTTTCAGAAACCCACCCCCAGAACGAATAAAAGGAGCCCTTGCTGGGCAAAATGGACTTGTTGGTTTTGTTTCTGAAGCTGAAGGGACTGCTCGGAGGTTAAACCAGTCTGCGATGCTCACTTGGGATTTGTTAGGGAGGCTTGGGAAGACACAGAGTCTTCACATGCAAAGCGAGTAGCAGGGTTCCATAGTACATGACTTTCCTAAATATTATTTTATTTATCCGAAAGGCAGAGAGGAAGAGATAGAGAGGTCTTCCATCTGCTGCTTCACTCCCCAAATGGCCCCAAAAGCTGGAGCCAGGAGCTTCTTCTAGGTCTCCGATGTGGGTGCAGGGACCTAAACACTTGGCTCATCTTCTGCTGCTTTCCCAGAGGCATTAGCAGGGAGCTGGATTGGAAATGGAGCAGCTGGGACTCAAACCAGCACCCATATAGGATGCTGGTGTCGCAAGCATAGTACATGATTTTATTTTATTTGAGAGAGTGAGAGAGCAAGAGAGAGCAAGCACATGAGCTCCTGTCTGTCGGTTTACTCCCCAAATACCTGCAACAGTCAGGGTTGGGTCAGGCCAAAGCCAGGAGCTGGGAACTCAATTTGGGCCTCCCACGTGGGTAGCAGGGACTCAAGTATTTGAGTCATCACGTGCTGCCTCCCAGGGTGTGCACCAGCAAGAAGCTAAAATTGGAAGCAGAGCCAGGATGCAAACCCAGGCACTCTGATTTGGGACACCGGCATCCCAAGGGGGCATCCTAACCACCAACTAAAGTGCACTGTGGGGTTCAGCTCTGAGCCTTCATGGTGTCCTCCCCTCTTCCCATTCTTGCTGCCACCCCATGAGCATAAGGCACTGTTATTACCCCCATTTTACAGGTGAGACGACCGATGCCCAGGGCGGCGAAGCCCTCTGCTAAGGTCCCTCGGCTGTAGGATGCTGAGCTGGGGGGAAACCAGGTCGTGACCACTCCAGCTGACCTTTATTTTCCCCGGGACTCAGGGAGGACCAGAACGGGTTGGTGCTAACTAGGACTCCTACTTCTTCTTCTTTTTTTTTTTTTTTTCTTTTTTTTTCTTTGACAGGCAGAGTGGACAGTGAGAGAGAGAGAGACAGAGAGAAAGGTCTTCCTTTGCCGTTGGTTCACCCTCCAATGGCCGCCGCGGTTGGCGCTGATCCAATGGCAGGAGCCAGGTGCTTCTCCTGGTCTCCCATGGGGTGCAGGGCCCAAGCACTTGGGCCATCCTCCATTGCACTCCCTGGCCACAGCAGAGAGCTGGCCTGGAAGAGGGGCAACCGGGACAGAATCCGGTGCCCCGACCGGGACTAGAACCTGGTGTGCTGGCGCTGCAAGGCGGAGGATTAGCCTAGTGAGCCATGGCGCCGGCCAAGGACTCCTACTTCTTGAGCTCTTTGTTCATGCTGAGCTTTTCACATCCGAGGGCTCTGGCATCTGTCCACACTGGACACTCAGAGCAGCCCTCAGCAGAGCTGCGGTGTCTCATATTAGCCCCACTTGCAGACGCGCAAGCTGAAGCTCTGTGTGGCTGGAGCAGTGTGATTGAGGGACCGGGCTCAGAGAGATGGGCAGGGCTCCCTAGGGGTTGGGTGACAGACGCGCTGGTGGTTGGCAGGGACACAGGACCATAGGCGCATTAGGCCAGCTGGCTTTTTTTGGAGGGGTAGGGTGGGGTGCGGTGGGAGCTGCTGGTCTTTGCAACTTGACTCCTTTACATCTGCACCTCCTTAGGCCCACTCTGGAGATGCTGTAAAGATTCTCCAGGAATGCCGTCAAGAGGAGAGAGCCGTTTTCTGTGCGAGTCTTTTCTAACATTTGGAATTACATCCAGGAGAAACTTTCCGGTCTGGTGTTTTGCATCATCTTGTAAACCTCAGGCAGGACTTTCGCTGCCCGTTACCTCCAGCAGGGAGTGATCAGGTCCCGACAGTGTGCGTGTGTGTGAGTGGGCGGAGCAGAGTCCTCCCCTAACCCGGCTTCCTTGAAGGGCGGCGTATCCAGCGCAGCACCTCGTTCGCAGCGAGAAATGAATGAAGCCACAGCTGTCGTTCTGCGCCTGCGCTCGCCGGGGGGGCGTGGCTCGGGGCGGGAGGGGGACGAGGCGGGAGCCCGTCGCGGCGCGCGCAGGCGTTACTGGTCGCGCCGGGTCACGTGAGCGCGCAGGCGCAGCGCCGCGCAGCCAGTTCGCTCACACAAAGCCTAGACGCGGAGAAAATGGCGGCAGGGGTCGAAGCGGCGGCCGAGGTGGCGGCGACGGAGCCCAAAATGGAGGAGGAGAGCGGCGCGCCCGGCGTGCCGAGCGGCAATGGGACTCCGGGCCCGAAGAGGTGAGTATTTTGCGGCCCCTTGCCCCGTGGGTCAGGTTCCCTCGCGGCCACCGATGGCGGCTCCGTTAGGTCTGTTGGCCTCCCTGCCGGCGCGGCTTCGGGCCCGGCTTTTCCCGTAGAGCCTGCTGGGTGTCCGGGACTGCCGGGCGGCCCCGGGAGCGCCTCAGGGGGTCGCCCTTTGGTCCTCGGCTGTCCGCAGGTTCTTCGGTCCCCCCAGCTTGGGTCCGGCGCGGTCGCCGAGGCCCCAGGCCCAGCCAGTGCGTGCGGGGGTGATGGTGCGGGGCTCCTGGAGCTGAAGAACCCCGGAGCCCGAGGCTCGCTCGGGTGACCTCGGGCGCTCGTGTTCTTGCCGCCCCCGGGCCCCCGCCAACGCCTGGCCCACTCCGCCGGGGGCCTCAGTTTACCGGCTCGTGCAGGGGGGGAGGGGAGGCGCGCGCGAAGCCCGCCGCGCGCTCGGCCGGGGCAAACGGCAGCGGAGCGGCTCGGGGCCCCTGCCTCCCCGCCGCGCGCCGCCGGGAAGGGCCTCGCTCGGAGCCGCCCCTGGCCGCAGCTCGGGGCCCTCGCGGCTTCCCGCGCCGCCTCCGCAGGTGCGCAGGAGGTTGTCGTGGAGACCTCGGACCTGGAAACAAACAGGCGAGAAGGGGGTGGGGGAAGCGGGGAAGCCGTGAGCCTCTTCCGTGTTGCTGGGGGAAGCTTCCCAGGTTCCCCCCCTATTGTCGAGTCCTGCTCCGGGCTCCGTGTGGGCTCCTTGATTTTTAAAATATCTGGTGCTCCTGTCCAGCATTTTGTCTGATCACAGTCACTTGAGAGGGAGAGGAAGAGGCGGAAAAATGTTTTGGATGCGAGACCGGCGGTCGTGCCGGGAGGGAAGGGTGAAGGCAGGGCACGCGTTGCATTTCCCGCAGGTTTTTTCTGTAACACGAAATTTTCCATTTTTTCCCCGCTATTAACTGTACGGCTCAGTGGCGCTGGGTGCGTTAGTGTTGTGCAGCCGTCTGACTCTCCGCGTCCGGAACTCACTCTTCTCCCTGATGGAAACCGGAGCCGCCAATCGAGAGCTGCCCCCATTCCTCACTCTCCGCAGCCCCTGTAATGCCTGTCAGACTTTCTGTGAATTTGCCGTGTCACATTTTATTGTACAGAACTTTATAATGGCTTATGAGGATTAAAAGTGAATTTAGCCGAGCGCTTATGTTAATGAACACGCACTAAGTAGTAGCTGTGTTGCTGTCAGACTACAGATGTGGAGAGAATTCCAGAATCTCTTTTCTCAGGTGTGAAGAAACAAAATACCATGGTTACTGATCTTGGAAATCAAGGGAGAACGACTAATTATTCCCAAGAGTTTACTACTAAAAATTCAGGGAAGGGATGTGTTGGCTCCTGTTTTAGCCACTGTCTGTCCTGGGGAGCCTAGCAGGACTTGTAGCATTTATTCGTGTGCTGTGTACACTATGGAGTGCTGCTAGAACTTTGCTAAGTGGGAGGTTGAATCAGTTACAGATTATGGCATCTGCGGTGTGTGTTTTCAAAATTTCCACTGTCCATTTTCGAATGGTCACTGAGTCATCCAACAAGGACAATACTTGAACAGCCGGTTTTATAGTTGGAATAACAGCCTTTGTTAGAAAGAACCTGAGTTTAATAGAGGATGCTTAAGGAAACTGGCAGCACTAAGAGCATTTTTTGTAGGGCTTGTGGAAAACTTGTTTTGCATTACAAATCTGTCCAAATGAAGCTCTTTAGAAACCTGTGCCCAGAGAAGGAAGACACATGAACATTTTTGTAGTAAGGTAATTACACTGTGATAGAAATTGCTAGGTTAGAAGCTTGGAGGAGGCCTCCCCCCTCCCCACCTGTTAGGGGTGGGTATTGGGGTGAAGTGGAAAGATTGTATTCAAAACCCAGGGATTTGGTGCAGGCCTTGTGGCACAGTGGGTTAAGCTGTGGTTTGTGGTGCCCACATTCCATATTGGAGCACTGCTTGGAGTCCTGACTGCTCTTTTTCCAGTCCAGTTTCCTGCATATGTATGTGCCTTGGAAGGAAACAGAAAGCCACCCAAGTGCTTGGACCACTGCTTGCTGCCCATATAGGAAACCATGATGGGGTTCTTGGCTCTTGGCTTCAATCTGGCCCAGCCCTGGCTATGGCCTTTTGGGAGAGTGAACCAGCAGATGGAAGATCTCTTGTTTTCATTCTGCCTTTCAAATAAATAAAGCCCATGGATTTAAGAGAGAGAGAGAGAGAATATAAAATCTATTTATTTGAGAAGCAGAAAGAGTTTCTTTCCACTGGTTCACTCTCCAAATAACCACATCAGCAGGTAGGGGTAAGGAGTGGGAGCTAGGAGCTGGGAACAGTCTCCAGATCTCCCATGTGTGTAGCAGGAACCAAACATCTTGGACCATCCCCTTTCGTCTCCCAGGGCCAGCATTAGCAGGAGGCTAGAGACAGGATCTAGAGCTGGGAGTTGAACCCAGGTACTGTCATGTGGGATGCAAGGATCCTAACTGGCTAGGTCAAATGCCCACCCATAAGTGCGATTTTTGATTATAAAGAACTGAAGTTGTTGTGTTTAAGTTTGGAACATTGAGGGCCAACTGATGGGCAAGGAATTCCAAGTTAAGGAATTTGGATTTTTACCTTGACAGCCTTTAGAAGTGAGAGAAAAATAACCCAGTTCTTCCGACTGCTCCATGCTGGAGGGATGTGCTGTGGACCAACATAGCAGGGAGCCAGCAAGCTTGACTGAGGATCCCAAGTTGGAAATCTGGTTTTACTTCCCTCCTGGTTGTGAGAAGTTTGTTTTATTTTGATGAGTGGTGTGTTCCACTTAAAGATAGTCAAGATTTAGATTAGCGTAGTCAGGAGAGAAAAACATTTTGTTTACTTTTAAATTTTTTAAAAAAGATTTATTTATTTGAAAGACAGTGCCACAAAAAAACCTTTCATCTACTGGGTCACTTCCCAAATGGTCACAGTGGCCAGGGCTGGGCCAGGCCAGGGCCAGGCCAAAGCCAGGAGGTTCATCCGTATCTCCTACATGGATGGATGGGGCACAAGTACCTGGGCCATCCTCTGCTGCCCTTTTCAGGCACGTCAGCAGAGAGCTGGATCAGAAGTACAGCAGCTAGGACTTGAACCAGTGCCCATATGAGATGCCTATGTTGCAGGTGGTGTCTTAACCTGTTAGGCCACAATGCTGCCTGTTATTTTCACTTTAGAGGAATATGGAGATTTCTTGAGATTTTTTTGTTTATTTGAAAGGCAGAGCAAAGAAAGTGAGCTATCTTCAGTCTACTAGTTCACTCTCTTACTACTCGCCCAGGCCTGTATTTGAGCCACCACTTGCTGCCTCCCAGGGTGCAGTGACAGACAGCTGAATCAGAAGTGGAGTAGCTAGGACGCCATCCCAGCAGTCAGGAATGCTATGGGATGTATGGGATGCTGATGTTCCACGCAGCAGCTTAACCTGATGTGCCTCGTTGTCTGCCTCAATTTAGGAGTTTGTTGGTATTTAAGATTCCTTTACTTGAAAGGCAGAGTTATGGGGACACGGAGAAAGAGAGATCTTCCATCTGGTTCACTCCCCAAGTGACCACAATTCCCAGGCTTGCTCAAGGAGAAGCTAGAAGCTTGAAACACCATCTGGGTCTCCCATGTAGGTGTAGGGGTGTAAGGAAGGTGCGTTAGCAGGGAGCTGGATTGAAAGTAGAGCAGCCAGGACTCGTACTTGGGCCCATATAAGATGCTGGTGTTGGCAGGCAACGGCATAGCCCACTGCACCAGAATGCTGGCCCCCGTGTGTATGTGTTTTAAATGTTTATATATATATATATATATATATATACATATACACACACACACACACACTCAGACACAGTATTTGAAATCAGTGACAACCTATTTTCCTTTACAGTTAATTTTGTGGCTGAATCAGAAAACAAGGAGATGGCTCAATAGGCTAATCCTCCGCCTTGCGGCACTGGCACACTGGGTTCTAGTCCCGGTCTGGGCACTGGATTCTGTCCCGGTTGCCCCTCTTCCAGGCCAGCTCTCTGCTATGGCCTGGGAGTGCAGTGGAGGATGGCCCAAGTCCTTGGGCCCTGCACTCGCATGGGAGACCAGGAGAAGCACCTGGCTCCTGCCTTCGGATCAGCACGATGCGCCGGCTGCAGCGGCCATTGGAGGGTGAACCAACGGCAAAGGAAGACCTTTCTCTCTGTCTCTCTCTCTCTCTCACTGTCTACTCTGCCTGTCAAAAAAAAAAAAAAAAAAAAAAAAAAGGAGAGATTTCAGGGAACTTCAGGTTAGCTTGACTCAAAGGCCACCTTAAGGCCATCTTGACTCCAGGGCCCTTGTGAGCCCATAATACTACCCTGGAAGCACTCACTAAAACAGTCATTTGAATTGTTAAACCAGATTCTCTGTATTTTGCAGTGATGTGTGTGTTTACTTTAAAAAGGGATTGTATGCTTAGTAAAAGATTGAGAGGATCAGATTGTTAGCTTAAGATTAGAATGGGGGGACATAAACTGGTACCCATATGGAATGCTGGCGCTGTAGGCCATGGCTTTACCCACCATGCCACAGCGCCAGTCCCAGGATTGCCTTTCAAACTGCTCTCTTTTGATTGAGAAGCTCCTGAATTACTGAGATTCCATACTAGTGGGAATGTTATGGAGGCCTAGGAGAAGGTAAGAATCACTTTTTGGCCGGCGCCGTGGCTCACTAGGCTAATTATCTGCCTGCAGTGCCGGCACCCCGGGTTCTAGTCCTGGTCGGGGTACCAGATTCTGTACCGGTTGCCCCTCTTCCAGTCCAGCTCTCTGCTGTGGCCCGGGAGTGCAGTGGAGGATGGCCCAAGTGCTTGGGCACTGCACCCGCATGGGAGACCAGGAGAAGCACCTGGCTCCTGGCTTCAGATCCGTGAGGTGCACCAGCTGCAGCACACCAGCCATAGCGGCCATTTGGGGCGGGGTGAACCAACGGAAAAAGGAAGACCTTTCTCTCTGTCTGTCTCTCTCACTGTCCACTCTGCCTGTCAAAAAAAAAAAAAAAAGAATCACTTTGTATGTGAGAATGTGGCAGTCCTTTGTGGAGTGAGTACTTGATATTTTATTTGTAATCTGTATGTACAGTATAATTCCAATAGGGTGGAGTGGTAGCATGATAAATTGCCGAAGAACTAAAGCCATATTAAGTATAATTGATCTTGGGGCCAGTGCTGTGGCATACCAGGTAAAGCAGCTTTTAAATTCTGGATTCCTTTAATACTTTTCTTTCCTTAAAAATTGCCAATAGGTTATAAACTGCGACATGTTTTCAGATAATTTTTTGTCTTTTAAAATGTAACTGTACAGGGGCTCGCGTTGTGGCATAGGGGGTAAAGCCACCTGTGACACTGGCATCTGTGGGGCACCGATTCCTATCCTGGCTGCTCCACTTCAGATCCAGCTTCCTGCTGATGGGCTGGGAAATGCCACAGACCTTTACCCACATGGGAGACCCATGGAGCTCCTGGCTTCTGCTTGTCTCAGCACTGGTTGTTGTGGCCTTTTGGGGAGTGAAACCAGTGGATGGAAGATCTCTCTATCTCTCCCTCTTGTCTCTGTAACTCTTTCAAATAAATCTTTTTTTATTTTTAAGTAACTGTACGTAAGTATTTTTCTATGCTATGGAGTCATCATAAACCTAATTTTTTTTTTTTTTTTTTTTTTTTTTGGACAGGCAGAGTGGACAGTGAGAGAGAGAGAGACAGAGAGAAAGGTCTTCCTTTTTGCTGTTTGTTCACCCTCCAGTGGCCACTGCACTGATCCGAAGGCAGGAGCCAGGTGCCCCCTCCTGGTCTCCCATGCAGGTGCAGGGCCCAAGGACTTGGGCCATCCCCCACTGCACTCCCTGGCCATAGCAGAGAGCTGGCCTGGAAGAGGGGCAACCGGGACAGAATCCGGCACCTCGGCCGGGACTAGAACCCGGTGTTCCGGCGCCTCAGGTGGAGGATTAGCCTATTGAGCTGCGGCACCGGCCAATAAACCTAATTTTTAATGTCTATGATAGTCCAAATTTGGAGTATTTAGGATAAAGTAATTTATTTTATGAGTTTTGCCACATTATAATCTGCCTATAAAAGTAAAAGTTTAGTCATTTATTTGAAAGGCGGAGTTACAGAGAGGCAGAGGCAGAGAGAGAGAGGTGTCTTCCATCTGTTGGTTTGCTCCCAGATGGCTGCAATGACTGGAGCTGGGCTGATCTGAAGCCAGGAGCCAGGAACTTTTTCCACGTCTCCAGGTGGTTGCAGGGGCCCAAGGACTTGAGACATCTACTGCTTTCCCAGGCCATAGCAGAGAGCCTGATCAGAAAAGGAACAGCCAGGACTTGAACTGGTGCCCATATGGGATGCTGACACCACAGTTGGCGGCTTTACCCATTATGCCACAGTGCCAGCTCCTGAATGTGTGTTTTGAGTTGCTTGTCTTTGTGGACCATTCTCTATAATTCTACAAAGAACAGTTGGTGGTGGGCATTAGGTTTTTCTTTTTCTTTTTTAAGATTTATTTTTTTGAAAGAGTTACACAGAGAGGAGAGGCAGAGAGAGAGCGAGGTCTTCCATCCGTTGGTTCACTCCCCAGTTGGCTGCAGCGGCCGGATCTGTGCTGATCCAAAGCCAGGAGCTAAGAGCTTCCTCCGAGTCTCCCAGGCGGGTGCAGGAGCCCAGGGGCTTGGGCCATCTTCTACTGCTTTCCCAAGCTGTAGCAGAGAGCTGGATAGGAAGTGGAGCAGCTGGGACTGAACTGGTGCCGGCCCTGCAGGTGGTGGCTAAACCCGCTGCACCACAGCGCCGGCCCTGGCATTAGATTTTTCAAGAAGCCTGGAAGTGACAAGAGGTAGTTTTCATCTTTTTTTTTTTTTTTTTTACTTGTGAAGAAATTTCTCAGAGAAAGGAAATGTTCAGGGAAAAGTGCTTTGCCTATACTTGGGAGGTTGAACCCAGCGCCCTGTGAGAGGGGATTAATCCAAGCCAGAGGGCCAGCCAGCTTCTGTGGTTAGATTAGGTGGTTTATTCTTAGCCATATGGAGCAGCAGAATATGAACTAGACACTTTGTTACCTGCAGTAGCTGTAATTGTTTCTATATTCTATAATTAATATATGAACTAAATGGTCTGAAAAACTGATTGGAACTGTTTCTGTGTCCCAATAACTTTTTTTTTTTTTTTTTTTTTAATTTTTTGACAGGCAGAGTTAGAGAGACAGAGAGAAAGGTCTTCCTTCCGTTGGTTCACCCCCAAATGACTGCTACCGCTGGCGCGCTGCGCCGATCTGAAGCCAGGAGCCAGGTGCTTCTTCCTGGTCTCCCATGCGGGTGCAGGGCCCAAGGACTTGGGCCATCCTCCACTGCCCTCCCGGGCCACAGCAGAGAGCTGGACTGGAAGAGGAGCAACTAGGACAGAACCAGCGCCGCAACTGGAACTAGAACTCGGGGTGCTGGCGCCGCAGGCGGAGGATTAGCCTAGTGAACTGCGTTGCCGGCCCTAGTAACATTTTAAAATGCAAATCTTGGGGCCAGTTGTGGTGCAGCAGGTTAGCTGCAGCTTGTGATGCTGGCATTCCAGTTCCTGTCTCTGCTATTCTGCTTCCCATCCAGCTTCATGTCCCCACCCCCCCACCCCCCCAAAAAAAAGGGCCTATATACTTGGGTTCCTGCCAGTGAGAGACACTGTCACAAATGCCTTCTGTTTGGCAGACTTCGGTGCAGAATTTTTCTCACGGAGTCAACTGGTGGTCTGTGCGACAGTTGTGGGTTTCCTTTTGGAATCAGCTGTGTGCTTGCTGCCATCCTGAGGAGCATTTATTGTGAATTTGGATGGTTTGTGTTCTAGAAATCAGGGTTGGAGTGGCTCTAACGCCACATCTGCCACCCAGTGAGAAGGGAAACCTATTGATTGTGTGTTGGCGTGAAGTGTGGCAAAGATCCTATAATACCTTCCCTAGGATCCCACTTGGCAACCATGTATTTGGATATGGAGGATGAATAAAGAGGACTTTGGGGGCTATAAAAAATTGTTAACTTAAATTTTTTTTTTTAGAGTAAAAGTTTGCAGACTACCATCTGGTGTTTGAATACTACCCCTGCCCCATAAAAGGAAGAGATAGAATCCAGACTACACATCAGCCCTTTAATTAAATAAAGATAGTTTTATAACTCATCAAAATTGTGGTCTGGGCTGGGTAACTCCCCAAGTGTCTGCAGTGGCTGGGGCTGAGTCGATCCGAAGCCAGGAGCTTCATCTGGGTCTCCCACGTGGCTGCAGGGGCCCAAGGACTTGGGGCCAAGACATGGACCTGTACCCATAAAGGATGCTCACACTACAGATGACGTCTTGTGTGTGTGTGTGTGTGTGTGTGTGACAGGCAGAGTGGACAGTGAGAGAGAGACAGGGAGAAAGGACTTCCTTTGCCGTTGGTTCACCCTCCAACGGCCGCTGGCGTACTGCGCCGATCCGAAGCCAGGAGCCAGGTGCTTCTCCTGGTCTCCCATGCGGGTGCAGGGCCCAAGGACTTGGGCCATCCTCCGCTGCACTCCTGGGCCACAGCAGAGAGCTGGACTGGAAGAGGAGCAACCGGGACAGAACCAGCGCCCCGACTGGGACTAGAACCCAGTGTGCCAGCGCCACAGGCGGAGTATTAGCCTATTGAGCCGCGGCGCCGGCCCAGATGAATCTTAACCCACTACATCACAGCTCTGCACTTGGCGTTCGCTTTCTCGCTTTCTTTTAAAGATTTATTTATTTGAGGCAGAGTTCTGAAGCCAGGACCCAGAAGCTTCTTCTGAGTCTTTTTTTTTTGACAGGCAGAGTTAGAGAGAGAGAGAAAGGTCTTCCTTTCCATTGGTTCACCCCCCTAATGGCCGCTACAGCTGGTGTGCTGCTGCCGGCGTGCTGCGCCGATCCGAAGCCAGGAGCCAGGTGCTCCCTCCTGGTCTCCCGTGCAGGTGCAGGGCCCAAGGACTTAGGCCATCCTGCACTGCACTCCCGGGCCACAGCAGAGAACTGGACTGGAAGAGGAGCAACCGGAACAGAATCCAGCGCCGCAGGCGGAGTATTAGCCAAGTGAGCCGCGGCGCCGGCCCTTCTGAGTCTGTCATGTGGGTGCAGGGCAAGCACTTGAGCCTACTTCCACTGTCTTCCCTGGCCATTAACAGAGAGTTGGATTGGAAGAGGAGCAGCTAGGACTTGAACCAGAATCCATATGGGATGGCAGTGCTGCATGTGGAGGCTTAACTTTCTACACCACAGTGCTGGCCCCCCTGCCTTTTAATAAATACAATGAAAAAGCCTGGTGTCCTGGCATAGTGGAACGCTGCTGCCTGCAATACTGTCATTGCATATGAGGGCCAGTTCTCTGATAGTCTGAGAAAAGCAGAGAAATATGGCCCAAGTGCTTGGATCCTGCCAGCCACACTGGAGACCTGGAGGAAGCTTCTGGCTCCTTCCTTTGGCCTGGACCAGCTCTGGCTGTTGTGACCATTTGGGGAATGAAGCAGTAGACTGAAGATCTCTTTCTCACTCCTTCTCTCTATATAACTCTTTCAAATAAATAAAGTCTTTAAAAAATAAATATAACAAAAGATGGTTTTATTTGTAAGGCTAAAATTGGGCCTGTGTGTACTTCATATTTCTTTCTTTTTTTTTTTTTTTGACAGGCGGAGAGGATAGTGAGAGACAGAGAGAAAGGTCTTCCTTTTTGCCGTTGGTTCACCCTCCAATGGCCGCTGCGGCCAGCTCATCGCGCTGATCCGAAGCCAGGAGCCAGGTGCTTCTCCTGGTCTCCCATGTGGGTGCAGGGCCCAAGGACTTGGGCCATCCTCCACTGCCTTCCCGGGCCATAGCAGAGAGCTGGCCTGGAGGAGGGGCAACCGGGACAGGATCGGTGCCCCGACCGGGACTAGAACCCGGTGTGCCGGCGCCGCAAGGCGGAGGATTAGCCTGTTAAGCCACGGCTATTATTTCTATTCCCTTCTCTTTTCCTGTTTCTTTCTTGGAATTGACACACCTTAGGCTGGCAGTTGCCGTCACTCCCGTCTCTGTCAAAGCCTAGAGGAGGGTTTGTAAACCTGGGAGTGTACTTGTGGGAATGGTTTGGTAGGTGGATGTGGAACAACATACTACTGGAGCTTTCTGCCCTGTAGGGCAGCTTCACTTTGAATGTCTCATGTTAAAACCAGTATTAGTCTTTTTTTTTTTTTTTTTTTTTTTAAAGATCTACCTACTTATTTGAAAGAGTATGCAGAGAGAAGGAGAGGCAGAGCAGAGAGAGAGAGGTTGGTCAGTCTTCATCCACCAGTTCACTCCCCAGTCAGCCACAACAGCCCGAGCTGCACTGATCTGAAGCTAGGAGCCCGGAGCTTCCTCCGGGTCTCCCACGCAGATGCAGGGGCCCAAGGACCTGAGCTAACCTCCACTGCTTTCCCAGGCCATAGCAGAGAGCTGGATTTGAAGTGGAACAGCTGGGTCTCGAACTGGTGTCCATGTGGGATGCTGGTACTGCAGGTGGTGGCTTTTACCCGCTACGTCACAGTGCCAGCCCCCCAATATTAGTCTTGTGTCATGTGTAATTTTGTGTGGAATTGTAAACCTAGCAAATCAAGTATTGTCTTTCATGTTGTGCTAATATGTGGATACTTTTTTCTCTCTTGAACTCAGTGAAGGAGAACGACCTACTCAGAATGAGAAGAGGAAGGAGAAAAACATAAAAAGAGGAGGCAATCGCTTTGAACCTTACGCCAACCCGACAAAGAGATACCGAGCCTTCATCACAAACATACCTTTTGATGTGAAATGGCAGTCACTTAAAGACCTGGTTAAAGAAAAAGGTAATGGTACTGGTGGTTGAGTAGGGTAAGAAGATTGGTGTGTCATCTTTCTGTGGCAATTTCCTCGGTTATTTTTGTCAGTGGAAGCTGTTCTGGGTAGAGCATGTTTTCTGTCCAGGCTCAAGCTGAGCCCCTTCACCCCACCCCACTTTTTTGTGGTCATGCCCCTGTGTGTCATACAGGGTGGTTTGTATGGTCTTTTGGCCTACAAATGATTGTATTGGCTTCGTATGATTAATAATAAGGCTTTGAGTAGACTTGGGGAGTTTTTTGTTTTAAGGAAATTTATCAAATTCTTCACATTATGTGGGAGAGGTTTTTCTATTTCTTTTCTCTGCCCCCTCCCCTACTTAAAAAAAAAAAAAAAACTTTAAATCTAGCAGGAAGGTAGTTTGTTTAAGTCTTGTGGCTTTCTTGGGCTCAAAATCTAGTAGCTGGACAATGTGTGCTCAGATTCCAAACTGTAAAACATTAGCTTGTATTTAAACTGTTAGACCACTTTCCCTTCTGGGAGAAAAGAGAGTAGGTTGGCATTTGGAGAGCTCAAAAGGGAGGTATCTGCTTTGTAATGTAGTGCTTTAAGGTGCACCTTGTCACAGCCTGGAATCCAGATTCCAGCCTAGGGTAGGGGAAGCAGCCAAACTCTGCTGCCACCAGGTCTGAGGAGCCTGCCCGGTGCTCCTCTGCCCCACCCACCCTGTGCACACGTGTGTCCTCTTTCCTCCTTCGCTCTGTTCTGCTCTTGTCTCTCTCTCCTGATTCTTGGCCCTGCTGGTGGTTCTCAAGGCTGTGGTTTAGACAGAACTACAGATAGAGAACAGGTTGTATAATGCCTTGAGCTCCTCCCTTCCGTGCCAACGGAAAGCTAGAGTCAAATTGCCTTTAATGGAGTCTTTTTGAAGGCTGACAGGTATTGTTTTCTGGAACATTCATAATGAGAAGAGATGTGAGCTGGATTTGCTAGGTGATTACCATTTCAGGGACAGAGCTGCCAGTTGGGTAGGCCATTTTGGTATGTGTACTGGTGCTCCCTGCCTTGGGTCTTGAAGTGATGAGTGGCCACTGCCATCATCGTCCCATCATTTATTTTGACCATGGCATGCAAGATGCACTAGGCACCGTGAACCTCTCTGTACAGTCATGTATGCTGTTCCAATGTGGTACTTTTCCAGATAACACGGGTGGAAGCACGTTTTGGTGTGAGATTGTTTTCCTGCCTTGATCAGCTAAATCATTCCCGCCAATGCTCCTAGGGCAAGAGTGCAGTTTCTTTTGTCTGAAGGGCGTGTCACGTTGCATCCCAGATGCAGTGTTCTTGGTTTTTGGGACTGCTGCTTCAATACGAGTTTAGAATTTCGTACAGTACAGTTGGGTCTCATTTGAATTAGTTTTTGGGATAACCCCCAAATTTGTGTTCTCGTGATTTGGTTGAACCGCTGAATTGCTATTTCCATGGATAATAAGGTATAGTAGTTCCAAGAACCAGGAATGTGGCTTTGAAAATGCAATTGTTAGAATTTTGTAAGAGATTGCAGGCCAAATTATTTTTTCATTTTTAGGAGAGTGTGAACCAGTTTTGGGACATGATGGATCAAGTAGGTGATATTTTTACTGCTTAACCATTCAGTAATTCAGCTTTGGAAGCTTTGGAAGCTGCTTTGGAAGCAGCAGCAGCAGCCATGACGTTTCTGGATGTAGAAGCAGTTCACCTCAATTTACTATTTTGCACTGTATTAAGTGTGGAGCCAGCCTGGTGGTTTATTTGGATACTTCCAAACTGGTTCTCATATTCCCCTGGCATACTGCTACGAATGCCTGGGCGTAGCCCTTTCAGTGTATTTTTGGTGGTGTAATTTAGAATTACAGGTGTGCAGTAAATCAGTTATTTTTAACAAACCTTACAATGTTCTTGTTTAGAGCTCCCCATACTGGTTAAATTAATTACTTTGCTGTTTAACTTATTAGCAGTTTTGGATTGTGGGTAAAGTGATTCATGAGAGAAAGGTAATGAATGTGCTTTTTAATGATAGTGCTGTATAGAGTGTGTAAAGTCTATAAAGAAATTTACATGTTTATATACATGAGACTCTTTAAGAAATCTCTCCATTATGAGGTTTTAAAATACCTTCTTGCTCATGTCTTAGTATGCCAAAAATATGTTTAAGTGGTTATTTTAATCTGAAATATTGAATTCTGTTGCTGAGTTTTTTGAAGACTGTTGCAGGAAAAAATGGCAGACAGGAGCACTTGACACCGTAGATCCCAAGTGGACACACCACAGAAATCGATGCTGTTATCAAACTACCCCACCAGCCTGAGTCCATCTCTGATGAAATCTTAATGCTATTCTCAGGAAACTAGCACAATAAGAGCTAGAGTTAGTAGTGTCCTCAACTTTAATTTTCTTTCATGGCAACGATGTTTAATTGCAGCCTCTCAGAACTAAAGCAGCTTTGAGATGGCAAGAAGGGAGGGAGCTTTCCAAAGGCTGATCATGGGTGAGTCTCACAGACCCTCCCTAATTCTCCCTGTGACACTGGTCAAAGATCTTTTTTCCCCTTTGACACCCGGTGTGTGTTCTCTTTAGCATTTAGAAACAGTCTAGGCAATCCTATTTACAATATATGAACTGGTCACTTAAGTCTTTCCCCTTGGATAGAATCACAGAACTTGTTTGGCACTGTCACAAAATCCAACATTGTTCATTTTATTTATTTTTTAGAAGATTCTTTCATTTATTTGAGAGGCAGAGAGAGAGAGAGAGATCTATTTTCCATCTTCTGGTTCACTCCCCAAATGGCTGCAATGGCCAGGGTTGAGCCAGAAGTCAGGAGCCAGGAGCTTTATCCAGATCTCCCATGCACGCAGGTGCAGGGGCCCAAGCACTTGGACCATCTTCTGCTTTTCCCAGGCCATAGCAGAGAGCTGGATTGGAAATGGAGCAGCTGGGACTTGACCGGGCGCCAATATGGGATGCCGGCACTGCACAGTGCTGGCCCCTTGTTGCCAGTTTTAAAGAGAAAATGGAGAGTTTTGTTTTGTTTTGAGACAGACTGCTCCTTTGCTCAATTCCCCTTTTCTCATCACAGCCAGATGGATTAAATACTGTTTCCACAGTCCACTCTGCCTGAGCAGCTGCTCTGCTGCCTTCCCCTTCTTGCTGTGGGTCCTGATGAAGACAGAGGAGGTTTCAATTATCTTGCCTTTTGGCCATGCTTATTTTTTAATGGGAGCATTGCATGGAACAAGTGGCTGCTGTGAACACTGAAGAGTTGAGTTGCTGGATTGGGGGGAAAAAATTGGGAGGCACATGTGAAATTTGCACTGGAGTTGCCAAACCAGATTTGAAAGTGGCTTAATAGTCCGGAGCATAACAGATAATGTTTGAGCATAAAAACTGGGAGAAAATAAAGATTTCTGAGAGCAAAAAGTGAATCTGGGCATTTTGAATTTAAATGCTGTGCTGTGTTAGTTTGAGACCATGAAATCCTGTGGATAAAGGAAGCTTGCCACTGGGCTGCTTGTTTTCCTGGCCTATCCAGGGATCCACAGCATTGGGTGGGGCAGCTGCAGCCCATGCGGTACTGAGCTGTGCCAGAAATGAGTGAAAAAGGAGCCTAGTTTGAGGAAGAAAAGAAGCTCGGTGATGGAGTTTGCTCTCAAATCAATCCCATGTTTAGCAGCAGTTAGTTTTACTTGTGTAAGCAAAGATTTCCTCCCCCCCCCTTTTTTTTTTTTAAAGATTTACTAATTTAATTGAAAGGCAAAGTTACATAGAGAGGGAGAGGCAGAGAGATTTTCCATCTACTAGTTCATTCCCCAGATGGCTGCAACAGCTGGGAGAAGGCCAGGTTGAAACCAGGAGCTTCTTCCAGATCTCCCACCTGGATGCAGGGTCCCAGGGACTTGGACCATCTTTTGCTGCTTTCCCAGGCACATTATTAGGGAGCTGGATCAGAAGTGGAACTGCCAGGACTCAAACTGGTGCCCCTATGGAATGCTGACATTGCAGGCAGTGGCTTAACGTGTTATGCCACAGCGCCAGCCCAAGCTAAGATTTCTTTTAGCACTTAATCCCTCTGTTGGTATTTAATGTATGACTTTAAATTTGAGATTTCAGCTGACAGAAAGCTGAGACCTTGAGGGCAAACATAGCCAAATAGAAAGCCAACTCCCGCAGGCTCTTGGAGATCATCTTGGGATGTGGATATAGGAAGCAGAATTTGTACTCAGTCTACCTGCTCCTTCATATTTGCCTTTTTATGGAAACCCAGCCTGTTTTGGAGAGGGCTGAGATGATGAAGCATTCATACATGAATGTTGGGATTACACCCCCGCCCCCACCCCACTGCATCCAGCCTTTGTGGTCCACTCTGGTCTTCAGTCCAGGTGGAGAGGAAGTGCTCTCTTCTGCTGTTGCTAGGGAGCAAGCATGAGCTCATGCATTTTCTAACTTGTGCTCATGTCAAATCTTGCCATGTTTCAAGTTGTCTTTTATATCAAAGACAGAAGCTTTCCAAATTAAACTGCATTTATTCTGTATACCCCCATTAGAGTGGGCCATTGTGAGGTAAGGAATGCTTGACAGCATACCTCCATTTAAGGCCCCCCCCCCCATTTGAAAAATCATAGGTGTCATGCATGGGAATTCTGTTCAGTGAAGCTTTGGCCCCTGTAGTCCCTCTTTTTTTTTGGGGGGGAGGGGAGGGGTGTCTATTTTAGACTTGAAAAGTCAATGGAAGCTCGAAAACAAATGCTCATTATAATAAAAGTGTGTTCCAGGGTGTTAAATTGTGGTAGCTCCAGACCACTCGAGTTCTTCCTCAGCTTACTTGCCCATCCTCTTGATGTGTTATATTTGCACAGTGTTGGTTAAAATTTCTTTGGGAACATTTTTTTAAATGAAGGTGAGTGATGACATTTGATGTTAGAAATTTTCGAGTCTTTCATTTAGATATTTTAATGTGTAAAGCTGCAGTAGGATTTGCCTTAGCTTGCTTTTGGAATTCTGTGGGTTCCATGCATGTTCAGGAGGAGAGGAACTGCAGTGTCTGGTTGTTAATCGCGAGTTCATTCTGTGAGACTGCTGCTGTTGCCGGCTTGTCTCCTCTGTCTGAGTCCCAGCTCCGATCTGCTTCAGATAGTTTGCTCTTTTAAACTTCATCTGGTAGAAGGTGACCAGACTGGTGAGTTGGCCAGTTTTGCTTTCAAATTCCTGCTGCTGGGTGTACTGACGACATGAAGCGAGTCTTAGCTTTACCATTGCCTTACTCAGAGACGTGGTTTTTAAAGCCTTCATGGTTCGCTTCCTGTCGGGAAGTAGGGTTGAGCAGCTACTGCAGATGTGAGATGCTGAGCTGTTGATGGGTTTTATGAATCTGTGAGGAAGCCCAGGGACAGCACTCCTCATGCTGGAGTGATTTCTAAACAGCTGAGCTGTTTGGAGGAAGATGAAAGAGGGGACATTTTAAACAATTTTTTAGTGCAAGGGATTGACGTTGAGTGTGTGCCATCACTAGAATGTTAAGTGGAAAAACATTGATTTCTAAACCAGCTATTTTATTATAATGGTTATGACCATGGAAAAAAGTTTGTTTTGGATTTGTTTGTTCTCTTGGTTGCAGTACCAGTGTTTTGATAAAAGTACTTTTCTGGACACAGACTAGAAACTTCAAATGCAACAGTGTTTGAATCTTGACAGCATGGTGATATCTGTCTTTATGATTCTTTTAAGTTAGGAGGTGGCAGCCACAGCTGGTAAGGGAGTACATTCGGGGATCTGTCTTCAGTGTTTCTGACACTAGGCATTTCCATCCAAGTGGAGATACGGACTGTTGGGCCTTCAGTGGCTGCTGCTGTTGAAGTGGCTCTTATGTGGCCTCAGAAATGGTTATGACTTTTTAAAACTTTTTCTGTAGAGATAAAATACAGCCAATTTGTACTCCATCCCTGGGCTGTGATCAGTCTTCAGGTTTTCCTCCAGGATTATATACTCCAAAGATTAAGCTGTACCAATCCTCCTTGTTTCCTTTCTTCATTTCTTTGCACTGATTATTCATCTCTTGTGCAAAGTACAAGGTTTGGTTCTGTAACATTTCGAAGAAAGGACAAGGAAGGCAATAGACTAACTGTTGAACAGTTGGCATTCTTGCCTTAAGCACGGTGCAAATCCTTTAATAAATATGTCCTTCAGCATGCCAGTTTTATTTGTGAAACAAGGACATGTTAATGAGTTATTGCTTTTCTTTAAGCCTTTCCTTGATACATTAATTTTTAAATCTTCCTAGTAATTTTAATGTCTAGACAAAGGAGTTAGAAATAAGTAGACCTTCCCAAGGCCATAAGTGGTTTGATTTTACCCTTGCACTACTAAACCACACTTGAACTGGTGGTTATATTACCTTTGTGAAAATAGTCCTCAAAGAGAAAAAGGACGTCCATGAAAACAGAAGTCCCCTCTGACGTCTCCAAGCTTCAGTGCTTTAAAGTTTGTTTACTGGTGCCATCTTCAAGTTCAGCAGCCACTGTGGTGGTGGTGTTGATGGAGTCTAATGTGGTCGTGGTGGTCATGAATTGGCAATCCAAACCTTAAGGAAAAGCTGCAGAAACTTTGGAAATGCTGTTTTCCCTTAGTGTAGATGAGAGTCTTGTGAGTATTTAACTTATTTAGGTGCAAACTGCACCCTAAAATTGCATTCACATGGTTCCTTTCACGGGGATGTTTAGAAAGCAGCAAGAATACAGCCTGGCTTGATTCACTGAAGAGAATCCAGTTGCTGCTCTGGTTTTGTCTCTCTGTATGTTCAAATATTCTGCTGCTTGCAGTCAAGGAGCCTGGTGCTGTGTGCCGGACCAGCTTCCAGATTTGTGGGGCCTGCTGCAAAATTAAAATGAGGGGCCTCTTATTTAAAAATCGAGAATTTCAAGATGGAGAAAATGCCGTTAAGCCTAGTGTGGGGCTCTCCTGGGTATGGGGTTCTGTGATAACACAGGTGGCACCCCCAGGAGGCTGACCCTGTGGCATTTGTGTGTGACTGAGCTCAAGCATACACAGACTTGTATGTTTATGGCGTGTGAGCTCAGGTTGGAGGGATTGCAGCTTGTGTGCTCACTCGCTGCTCTCACCAGTAAGAGCACATGTGTAAAACTCCATCCCTTCCCCAAAAAAGTGAGTCATGCAGGCTTCTTTCCTGTAGATTTGGATTGCCTCTAGTCATGAGTGAGTATTCTGGACAGGGAAATCGCTATGGAAATCTGTGGAAATAGCTTGTTTGTGGTGGGAGGAAAATCAAGGACATGTTGTTAATGAGTTTCCACCTACTTTTACTGCACACCTGTAATGCCTAGTTTGGTGGTTTAGAGAATATGGAGTGTTTCTGGGCTTTCTTATAAGGCAGAGGCTCCATACAAGGTTGCTGATGATTGTTCTAAATTCCCATTGTTTTCTTGGCTTTTCTCCCTTGGTTTATGTGTCGTCTGGAAACTGATTTGTAGTTGGTGAGGTAACATACGTGGAGCTCTTAATGGACGCTGAAGGAAAGTCAAGGGTAAGTGTCTGAGAGAATTTCTTCTGTGGATTTACTACATGACAAATGTAACTGTATGGTGGCGTGGACTCGAATGAAATCAGGAAGGCAGTGAGTGCTCATGTATAGTAGCTATGTTTGACTTTTGCCAACATTCGAGTGGGGCGGGAGGGGGTTTGCAAATGTGAGTCCCGCTTTTCCAAATGGCTGGCCAAAGAGCTTTTTGGTATTCTGTTTGGATGCCCAATTTGGATAACTGGGGCCAATAGCAGCATTGTCTTCTTTGTTAACAGAGGAATTGGCTGTGTGTGAATTATGCATGGAATTTTAGCGGTGGTATAATTAATGTAAAATGTGTGTTCTTGTCTAGAAAATGTTACTCTTGGTTGTTTGCTGAATTTGAAAGTTGTGTGAACCAAAGATTCTGAAAAGTTGCCTTTGTGCCAGTAAATTGTAAACTAAATATTAAAAACCTGAACGTTCAAAATCTGCCTAGTTGGCTTAGAACAATCAAAAGGATGAGCTTAATTTATGGAAAGGATGGATTGAAGAGGAGCACCATAAGGAATTGCTTGAGTTACAGAGGAAAGCAGATCTAAAGTTTGTGTGATTTCTTGGAGAACCTGAATTTAGGTCTGCTTATTATAACTTCAATTCTAGTGCAATGCTGGTAATGTGTAGGCAAAGGCGATGTTAAGGAGCCAAAGCTTTAATAAGGAAGGCCGGGCCAGGCACTGCTGTCAGCTTCCCCTTAGAAGGGTTAACTTTTAAAAACTTGGTTACATAAATCATATTTTCAATTTGTTACTAACTGTCATTCATATTTACATTTTCTTTTCTTTTTTTTTTTTTCCCTCCTTCCTTGCTCTTCTGACTGGTCTGGCTTCTTCCAAAGGGATGTGCGTAAGTATTGTCTAGTTACTTATTGGCATTTGAGCCTTCTGAGTTATAGGACTGTTTTCACTCATTTCCTTTTGACTCTTTGTAGCGTTGTTGAATTCAAGATGGAAGAGAGCATGAAAAAAGCTGCTGAAGTTCTAAACAAGCATAGTCTGAGTGGACGGCCACTGAAAGTAAAAGAAGTAAGCTCTTGATTAACTCTGGGTACCATGTCACGTTGTCCATGTTCATTTTATTTTACAATTTGTTTATTTATTTGAAAGGCAGTGTTACAGAGAGGCAGAAAGAGAGAGAAAGAGGTCTTCCATCTGCTGGTTCCCTCCCCATATGGCCACAATGACCAATCCAAAGCCATGAGCCAGGAAGCTTTTTCCGGGTCTCCCATGCAGTTGCAGGGATGCAAGGACTTGGGTTATCTTCCGCTGCTTTCCCAGGCCATAGCAGAGAGCTGGATCAGAATTGGATCAGCTGGACTCGAACTGTTGCCCATTTGGGATGCTGGCACTACAGATTATGGCTTTACCTGCTATGCCACAGCACCACCAACCCCCCATTTTTTGTTTGTTTGTTTTTTTAAGATTTATTAATTGAAAGAGTGTCAAGAGAAGAGAGAGAAATTGAGAGAGATCTTCTATCTGCTGTTTACCCCACAAATTGCTGCAATGACCTAGGTTGGGTCAGGCTGAAGCCAAGAACCAGGAACATCCTCATCTCCCATTTAGGATGGCAGGGGCCCAAGTACTTGGACCATCTTCTGGTGGTTTCCCTGGCTCATTAGTGGGGATTTGGATCAGAAGTGGAGCAACCAGTCCCCAAACTGACACTCTGGTACGGGCTGCCAGCTTTGCAGGTTGCAGCTTTAACCCGCTGCGTCACAACACTGGCTCCTACATTGTTCTGTTTAAAGTTAAGAAGGGAGGGTAATGGTCTTGGCTGCATTTCACAATGTAGACCAACCTCTTGTTTTTCACAAAGAGGTCAGTCACTCCCGGAAGAACTCTGGAATAGCGGCGGGGCAGATCACGAGTGACTGCTTACACGAGTGCTTTACGTCTCGGACATTCAGACAGAACCTGTGGTTCTGTGGGAGACTGCAGAGTGGTACCTGGGCTGAGTCCTTTTCTTGGCCCATCTTTCTTTCATCATTTATTTGTTCTTTCATCATTTTATTTATTTATTTGACAGGCAGAGAGGGAAAGACAGAGAGCTTCTGTCCCCTGCTTTACTTGATCTGCATGGCTGGGCTGGGCTGGGCTGAGACTGGGAGTCGGGAACTCAGTCTGCATCTCCCAAGTGGGTGGCAGGGACCCAGGTATTTGAGCCATCACCTGCTGCTGCCTCCCAGGGTCTGCATTAGCAGGAAGCTGGAGTCAGGAGCTTGGAGCCAAGATCGACCCCAGGTACTCTGATGTGGGACATGGCGTCCTAACTGCTAGCCCACATGCCCATTCCTGTTCTGTTTTGTTTTTAAGTCAGTTTATTATTCCTCAAATCTTCCATTTGATCTGAATCAAATGCCTTTGTTTTCTCCCTCTAGGGGAGACAGCGTTTGCTGTTAATTAAATCAAACTTCTTTCAAACTCCTTCACGAGAAGGAAATTTAATACATTCAGAGCTCAGAGAGGAAAGCCTAGTAGGGTGGTAAATCCCAGGACAGAGAATTCACAAATCATGTTAGTACCTAAGCCTTGCACACCTGTCCATATGTTGTTACCTGTTCAGAGCTACACACATGAGACCAACACCTAAAGGACTTTCTAACGATTGGGTATCCAGGGGACCCTAGAACAGTGTTTCAACCTCTGGAAAAATCATTGATGGACTTTACAGAAATTACAAAACTGCACTGAATTCTAGCAAGCCCTGAATTTCTTATTTCAGTCTGGACGTTCTACTTCAGGTCAGCTAATGGTGTCATACCCCTCCTCCTCTTCTTTTTTAATTCAGTTGAAAGCTGCATTTTCAGCACTACATTTTATGCCCTTTCTTCCTTTCCTGTTCTTTAACTGGGACTCCTCCTCGGTTGGCGGTTTGGTCCCTTTGCCTTACTTCTTACTACATCTGAGGAATGCTTTCCAGACAGCCTTGCCATCTCTGATGCTGTGAGAACATTGACTGTCGTGAAAACATGTTTTAGTGCCCCTGGGTCAGTTAAATGTAACACTTTTGTGCTTGTTTTAGGATCCTGATGGTGAACATGCCAGGAGAGCAATGCAAAAGGTGATGGCTACGACTGGTGGGATGGGTATGGGACCAGGTGGCCCAGGAATGATTAATATCCCACCCAGTATCCTAAATAATCCTAACATCCCAAATGAGATTATCCATGCATTACAGGCTGGAAGACTTGGAAGCACAGTATTTGTAGCAAATGTAAGTAAATGGAAACATTAACTAAAGTAGAAAATCAGAACTTAACTAAAGGATCTTGTTATGAAAGTAATGCTGTTGTTTGAGAGGAAAGATTTATATGAGGTCTTTGTTACTGATTTGAAAATCAGCCTTGGGGGTGGGTTTTGTCAGACCCTTTCTAAATCACAGGAGTGACCACAGTGCCTTGAGGCATCTGTTGCTGAGGTTTGCAGTTCATAAAAGCGGAAGCCAAGTCCATGTTTCCTGTGGGTTTGTTTTGGTACAGTTAGGTGCAGGATAAATGTGTATGGGAAAAGGAGTACTGATGCCTTCCTGGTGCGTCTGGATGAAGGATTCTACTCCATCCACAAATGATGTATTTTCAAAGAAAGTGGAGTTGGGGGGAGTGTGGCAGTGGTGAAGACCTAGCAGCGAAGCTTGTTTTTTTTTTTTTTTTTTTTTTTAACATTTAGAACGCATAACTGTCCTAAAGTATTATGTCAGTTTTCTGAGAAAAGAAAGCAGGCTTCAGAGTCCTATTGGAAAAACTATACTTGATTGGTGTTTGTGGTAACACCACCCAAGGTTTGTTTCCAAGCAAAACCTGTCTGATTCATGTATACTAAACTGTTTACAATTTTTCTTCAGATATTTACATAAAGGTTTTACTTCCCCTCCCCCTTCTCTTGATCAGCTGGATTATAAAGTTGGCTGGAAGAAACTGAAGGAAGTATTTAGTATGGCTGGTGTTGTGGTCCGAGCAGACATTCTGGAGGACAAAGATGGGAAAAGTCGAGGAATAGGCACTGTGACTTTTGAGCAGTCCATTGAAGCTGTGCAAGCTATATGTATCCTTCCCAGGATTCCACTCACACAGAAAGTGTGGCCTAAACGCTGTCTGTTAGTAACAGGTTTGCCTGAGGAGGAGGTGACTGCCTGTCGCCATTTCTCTGTGACTAGAGGGAGCTGTTGTGGAATTTGAAGGTTCTCTGAGATAGAGTTAATCTAGTACAGTGGGATAGAAGGGCTGTGCCCGTGAGTAGGCTTTCCTGATGATTGTGGGTTTGGAGGGAGAAGTCTAAAAGCAGTGTCATCACTAGGGGGAAATCAGACTGTTAATCCTAAGCAGCTGTATCATTTTGTTCCCTCACTGGCCCCATGAATACCCAGGTCACATCTTGTTTTATCCTAGTGAAGAGTACCACATAGAAACAGTCATAAGCTCAGGTGACACCGTCACTGAGTGTCTGAGCCAGAGCACTTAGTGCTTTGCAGCTTGCTAGGATATCTGGCTCATTGGACACTCACAGCACACCGATGCCATTGCTTAAGGGGGTGGTTTGTGAAAAGCCCAAGACTGTGCATGGAGTGTCATGCCTAAGGAGTAAGCTGAAGCTTTTCCCCTTCATCTTTATTTGGTGCCCCTTTTATGCGTATTACAGAAGCAAATACTTGAAAGTATTCACCAGTTAACTGCAGGGAAGGGGACTGTCTGGTTGTGGACTGTGGGGCTGTGTAAGGCCTGCAAAATCATTTGGGCCGGCCCCGCCAAGGCCGCTGCAGATAGCACTCAAAGTCCAAGAAGTCTATACCAGGCTAATGTTTAAGTTGATAAATAGTGGCCGGCGCCGTGACTTTGTGTGGCCCGCAAACGATGCTATAAATTTCCAGATGGCCCTTGGCAGTAAAAGGGTCCCCACGCCTCCCCTAAAGGGAATGGTAACAGTCGGAAGTATTTCTTGCTCCCTTCCCCCTCTCCTCTCCTCCTCCTCCTCCCTTATTTCTCTCTTGCTGTGCATGTTTTTAGAATTGCAAGAAATAGCCTTAATTATGGTATCAGCTATGTTTAACGGTCAGCTGCTGTTTGACAGACCGATGCACGTCAAAATGGTAAGTTTATAGGATTTATTTTTCTAGAACATATTCAAAGAAGTCTGTGAAAATCATGGAATGATTAGAAGTGTACAGGTAGCCACTGTGGCATATTCATGGATAAGTTAGTATGTTGAGCCCATTTGTGACAGAAACAATCTTTTGCTCATGTGACTCCTGCTGGGGGGGATGTTTTCCCTTTGCGCAGTTGGCTGTTGGTGCTATGTGTTCAGGAAGCAGGGAGTGTTCTGTGTGAGCAAGTGATCATTTGGAAGGGGGATGGCTACATCTGTGGTTTCTTGTTTTCAGACTGTTGGGCTCTAGTGTGCGGTTTGTATCTTCTCTAGTGAACCTCAATAGGTCTTTGACTTGGCTTTTTTTTTAAAGGTCTGTTGGAAGCATTTCAGTCTTAATAAATAAGCATTATCCCTGCTGTGCTACAGAGAACAGCATACACACACATGACTGAAACATGTGGAGGGCAGTCTAGTTAGGACATGTGATGAACACAGGACCCAAGGATGAACTCTAAAGGGAGTTTTGGGGTACTGGATTCACACACAAACATGAGTGTTTCACTGAGACTCTGCAGGTCCCCACCATCCCCCACAGTAGGCATGTGTGTATTTTTGTCTTCCTTGATGCAGAGGTAATAAGTGCCTTTCCACATGCCCTTCACCCTTGCCAAGCATCCTGTGCTGTAACCAGTCACATGTTGACGGGGTGGGGAAGGGTGAGGTTGTTGCATCTTTTGCTGTTGCAAATAGTGCTGCAGTAGATATTGAGATATATGCATTTTCTTTGTCTTTCAGGATGAGAGGGCCTTACCAAAGGGAGATTTTTTCCCTCCTGAGCGTCCACAACAACTGCCCCGTAAGTGCTTCAATTATTATAGCTGAAGGTTTGAATTTGAGTGGAGTCAACGCTAATCAAAACTATGGAGCAGTTACACTTGAAATTGTGCCACGGTGGTCTGCAGTTCTCTTGACCAGTTATTGTCTGTAGGTTCTACAGGATGAGGAATGAGCAGAGTCTCTCTCTCTCTCCCCCATCTCTCTCTGTAACTCTGCCTTTCAGATAAATATGTTTGTTTGTTTTTTTTGTTGTTGTTTTTTTTTTTTTTTTTTTTTGAGAGATTTATTTGAAAGAGTTGCAGAGAGATAGGGAGAGAGAGATCTTCCATCCCAGATGGCCGCAAGGGCCCAGTCTGGTTCAGGCCTAAGACAGGAGTCAGGAGTTTTCCCTTGGGTCTCCTGTGTGAGTGGCAGGGGCCCAAACACTTGGGCCTCTTCTACTGCTTTTCCCAGGCTGTCTGTGGGGAGCTGGATTGGAAGTGGAGCAGCTGGGATTAAAACGATGCCCATATAGGATGCCGGCGTATCAGGCCAGTAGCTTCACCTGCTATGTCACAGTGCTGGCTCCATAAGTAAATCTTAGGAAAAGAAAAAGAAATGAGCAGAGGAATTAGGACTTGAGGATTGTGAGGGCTGCATTGTGAGGAGGCTGCTCGGTGTGGAGGATGCAGTTAGGCATTATGAAAAGTGTCCTCGGGGTGGAAGAGCAAAGGGAACTCAAGCACCCTACACGGAGATTCTGAATGGATTGTTTGGATCATGTAGCCTGGTATTGCACTCCTAGGTGTACTCCAGGAAAATTAACTATATATTCTAACATTTAATATCAGTGTTCCTAACAGCATGTTTCATAATAGCCAAAAAATTTGAAATGGGGGCCGGTGCTATGGCATAGCAGGTAAAGCTGCCACCTGCGTGCCAGCATCCAACAACAAGGGTGCCAGTTGGTGACCCGGCTGCTCCACTTCCGATCTAGCTCTCTGCTGTGGCCTGGGAAAGCAGTGAAAGATGACCCAAGTCCTTGGCCCCTGCATGTAGGTGACCCAGAAGAAGATGCTGGCTCCTGGCTTTTGATTGGCCCAGTCAGCTGTTGCAGCCATTTGGGGAGTGAACCAGCGGATGGATGACCTCTTTCTCTGCCTCTCTGTAACTCTGCCTTTCAAATAAATAAATAAATCTTTATGTACAAATAAATTTATTTTTTATTTATTTATTTATTTTTTATTTTTGACAGGCAGAGTGGACAGTGAGAGACAGAGACAAAGGTCTTCCTTTTGCCGTTGGTTCACCCTCCAATGGCAGCCGCGGTAGGCGCACTGCAGCCAGCGCACCGCGCTGATCTGAAGGCAGGAGCCAGGTGCTTCTCCTGGTCTCCCATGGGGTGCAGGGCCCGAGGACTTGGGCCATCATCCTCCACTGCACTCCCTGGCCACAGCAGAGAGCTGGCCTGGGAGAGGGGCAACCGGGACAGGATCGGTGCCCCGACCGGGACTAGAACCCGGTGTGCCGGCGCCGCAAGGCGGAGGATTAGCCTAGTGAGCCGCGGCGCTGGCTCAAAAAAAAAAAAAAAATTCTTAAAAGAAAAGTAGCAGACACTAACTGGTGCTCATATGGGATGTCAGCTTTACAGGCAGCGATTTAACCTGCTGTGCTACAACTCGGCCCCATAGGAATGGGGTTTTAAGATTTATTTATTGGCCGGCGCCGTGGCTCAACAGGCTAATCCTCCGCCTTGCGGCGCCGGCACACCGGGTTCTAGTCCCGGTCGGGGCACCGATCCTGTCCCGGTTGCCCCTCTTCCAGGCCAGCTCTCTGCTGTGGCCAGGGAGTGCAGTGGAGGATAGCCCAAGTGTTTGGGCTCTGCACCCCATGGGAGACCAGGAGAAGCACCTGGCTCCTGCCATCGGAACAGCGCGGTGCGCCGGCCGCAGCGCGCTACCGCGGCGGCCATTGGAGGGTGAACCAACGGCAAAAGGAAGACCTTTCTCTCTGTCTCTCTCTCTCTCACTGTCCACTCTGCCTGTCAAAAAAAAAAAAAAAAAAAAAAAAAAAAAAGATTTATTTATTGTATTTTATGTTTTGAAGATTTATTTGAGGGGTAGAGTTACAGACCAAGAGAGGGGAAGATAGAACTTCTACCCACTGTTTCATTCCCACAATGGCCACCATGGCCAGAGCTGAGCCTGTCTGCAGCCAGGAGCCAGGAGCAGCTCTGGGTCTCCCACACGGATGCAGAGGCCCAACCACCTGGGTCATGTTCTGCTGCACTCGCGTGGGAGAACTGGTGGGAGCGCCTGGCTTTGGATCAGCCCAGCTCTGGCCATTGCAGCCATTGGGGAGTAAATCAGCAGATGGAAGACATTTCTTTCTCTCCCTCTTTCCCTCTGTCTGTCTATAACTCTACCTCTGAAATAAATAAATTTTGAAAACAAAATAAGGGGGCCGGCGCTGGCGGGTTATCGCCCTGGCCTTTGCGCCAGCATCCCATATGGGCGCCAGTTCAATACCCGGCTGCTCCATTTCCTGTCCAGCTCTCTGCTATGGTCTGGGAAAGCAGTGGAAGATGGCCCAAGTCCTTGGGCCCCTGCACCCATGTGGGAGACCTGGAGGAAGCTCCTGGCTCCTGGCTTTGGATCGGCACAGCTCTGGCCGTTTGGAGAGTGAACCATCGAATGGGAGACCCCTCCCTTCCTCCCTTCCTCCCTTCCTTCCTCCCTCCCTCCCTCCCTCCCTCCCTCTCTCCCTCTCTCCCTCTCTCCCTCTCTCCCTCTCTGCCTCTCTGCCTGCCTGCCTGCCTGCCTGCCTGCCTCTCCTCTCTCTGTGTAACTCTTTCAAGTAAAATAAATAAATCTTTAAAAAAAGAGATGGGGGCCTGCTCAGTGATATCCTGTGTTGGTGCCATTATGTGCGAGTCCCTGCTGCTCCACTTCCGATCCAGCTCCCTGTTAGTGCACCTGGGAAGGCAGTGTTGGTTGGCCCAAGTGCTCGGACCCCTGCACCTACATGGAAGGCTTCAGAAGCTCTGGCTCCTGGGTTCAGATCAGCTCAGCTCCAGCCATTGCAGCCATTTGGGGAGTGAACCAGTGGATGGAAGGCACTTCTCTCCCTGCCCCTCCCCCTCCCCCTCCCTCTCTCTCAGTGACTCTGCCTCTCAAACAAATGAAATCTTATCTGTTAGGGAAGGGCCACACTTCCTCACCACATCTGTTTCTCAAGCAGATTGTCGCACTGATGACTTGCAGTGATTCCCCCAGGAGGTGCCTGGAGGAGGAGGACTCTGTGCCCAGGAGCTCATTCCTCTGGCATCTGGTCCCCTTCAGTGCTTTGGGGAGTGAGTGACCTTGCTGATCCCTCACTGCTGTTGCTGTGCATTTGAAAACAGGGATGTTGATCAGATTCAGTGCCTGGGAGCTGTGGCGGAGTTTTGTCCTCCTTCCTCTTTTTTTGTCAGACTGTGTTTACTTAGAGCCGTGTTCCAGACATGGATCTGTATTGTGTTCTTGTTTGTGTTTATAGGGCCTGGTGTTGAGGGTGCCAGGAGTTGAATCTGCAGTCAGGAATACTAACTCCACCATTACTCAGCCTACTCAGATGGAGAGAATAGTGTGGCTCAGTGTGGTGATTGGCTGCTGTGTAGCTTTGGTTTTTTTTTTTTCCCCCACAAGAAAAGTTCTTTGGTCTGTCAGGGCACATTTATACTTCTTGCCACCTGATGACTTGAGGCTCCTTCTTTTTTTTTTTTTTTTAAATATTTATTTATTTGAAAGGTAGAGTTACAGAGAGGCAGAGAGAGATCTTCCATCTGCTGGTTCACTCCCCATATGGCCACAATGGCCAGAGCTGTGGCGATCCAAAGCCAGGAGCTTCCTCTGGGTCTCCCATGTGGGTGCAGGGGCCCAAGGACTTGGGCCATCTGGTACTGCTTTCCCAGGCCATAGCAGAGAGCTGGATTGGGAGCAGAGCAGCTGGAATATGAGCCAGTGCCCATGTGTGATGCCGGCACTGCAGGCTGCAGCTTTACCTGCTACACCACAGTGCTGGCCCCCGAGGCTCCTTTTCATCAAACATTTGTCAGTTTGTGATTTAGGGAAGCAAATAGGTGCTTGTTTTTTTTTTTTTTTAAGATTTATTTATTTATTTATTTAAAAGTAATAGAGAGCTTCCATCCCTTGATTAACTCCTCAAATGGCTGCAACACTTGAGCCATCCTCTGCTGCTTTTCCCAGGCAGGGAGCTGGATCAGCAGTGGAGCAGCTGGGATGTAAACCAGTTCCTGTATGGGATGCCGGCACTGCAGGCAGCATCTTTCCCTGCTCCACCACAGTGCTGGCGCCTCAGGGTTCTTACTGTCCAGATTGTTCTTAGTTCTTCTGGGTAACATTCACATGAAGTGATTTTTAGCTGCTGCTGTTCTGGCATATACAACGCACACCTTATTTTATTTATTTGAAAGAGTGAAAGAGGGAGACACACTCGCGCACACACACAGACGTCTTCCATGGTGGTTCATTCTCCAGATGTCCGCAACAGCCAGAGCTGGGCCAGGCTGAAGCCAGGAGCTTCTTCCAGGTCTCCCATGTGGGTGCAGGGGCCCAACCACTTGGGCCATCTTTCACTGCTTTCCCAGGTGCATTAGCAGGGAGCAGGATCAGAAGTGGAATAGCTGGGATTCAAACTGGTGTCCATATGGGATGGCAGCGGCTTTACCCACTATGCCACATGGCATAAGATTATGCCTAAGGGAGGGAGTGCACTGAGTGTACCCATGTTGAATTCTGAATTGGACCTGTGTTTACTAGTGAAGGGGTTGGGGGAGTGGAGTATGGTAGCTGCAGCACACCCTGTGGAGACTGCCTATAAGTAGCAAGGTTTTCTAGTAAGGCTAATCTATACCTTTTTTTAACTTTTTTTTTTTAAATTTGTTTTTATTTTGAGATAGAGTAACAGAGTTCTTCTATCTGCTGATTCACTCCCCTAAATGCCCCCAATAGTTGGGCCCGGGCTGAAGCTAGAAACACAATCCAGGTTCCCACGTGGGAGGCAGCCAAGCCTTCAGTGCTACCTCCCAGGGTCTGCACCTGTGGGACGCTGGAGTTGGGGGTTGAACTCCAGAATTGAATGCAGGCACTCAGGTGTGGGGTCAGTTATCTTAACTTCTAGGCTAAACTTCTCCCCAGTCTACACTTCTGACACACTATTTTCCTTCCAGATGGACTTGGTGGTATCGGCATGGGGTTAGGACCTGGAGGGCAGCCTATTGATGCCAATCATTTGAATAAAGGCATTGGTATGGGAAACATAGGGCCTGCAGGTGAGAAATGCGTACACTTTGGGGGATTCCTGGGGGAATAAAAGTTATTAAAGTTAATTATTGGAATAATTAGACCTTGAGTAGTTCAAATGGAATAAAAGTTTTAATTGACAGAAAATTCCCTCTTTGTTCTTCGCAGCTTTGTTTTGATAAAGGCAGTATTCTGTTCTGAGTTGAATCCTTTTTTTATTAAAAGACATTATGTCTTTTTGTTTTGTCCTCTCACAATGGCCTTCTGAGCGAAGGTGTTATGGCACTCAGTAAAAGGCAAGCCAGAGGGTAGGTCTTGCTCAAGGTCACACTGTCATTCAGTGACAGACTGCTGGTCTCCTGGCCACAGGACCCAGCAGTGCTGCCATGCCTTGAATCTACTGTCCAGAGCTCCTTGGGCTCCCCCTGGTGTTGATGCTTTTAGAAGCAGGAGCAGCAGTAGGTGCAGAAGGGTAGGTCTTGCTGTGTGACCTTCTGGCTGTCGTGGGTCCCAGGAAAAGACTGGACAGTTTTTTGTTCAAGAAGACAAGGGATAGCGCACAGATGAAAGCCCAGCTGTGAAGGATAATCTTGAATTTTCTTGTTTATTGTTTCATTTCTGTTTAAGGAGGTATTTTCAAACCATTAAGGAATATTTCCTTTATGACCACAGACTTAGGCCTTGGAATCCTTTGCAATTGCCACCTGGGTGTCATCCACTACCACTGCCAGTTTTGTGTAGCCCTAATCTCCCTCCCAGGATCCCCTTTGGGACTGGCCTCCTGGTCCAGGGCTCTGCCAGTCTACCCACCCCCACCAATCCAGTGATGGACACCTAAGAGGAAAGACTAGGTGCAAAGGGGGAAGCCTTGGAGCTTCAAGGAACTGCTTATTATTTTGAAGGTTGTAAGTTTTAATAGGGTTATTTTTAAATCCTATTCCATAAAATATAAAAAGTAAATGTTTTATAGATTATATTTGTTAATTATTTCATGTTTAATACTTTTTTACTTGGTTATTTAATAAAAACAGTGTAAATCCTATAGAATTTTAAGCCACGTGATGATATTTTGTTGAAGGCTTAGTTTTCTTAGAATTGTGATCTTTTGACAGTTGGAGTTGAACAGGCCCTTCTAGTTTCCTTGACAAAATATGTGCATCCTCAGGGATATTTTTTGTTCATTTGCTTACTTGAAATTTCTTGTGCTTTTTAAAGTTTAAACGTTATTGCTTTGACATAATTTTAGTTTGCATTGACTTTTTCTTTTTAAGGAATGGGAATGGAAGGCATAGGATTTGGAATAAATAAAATGGGAGGTAAGAACAGTGTTTATATAATCACTTTTAGATGTGGTCTTCTCTCCCCACTCCCTTTCTTTTTTTTCTCTTAAGCCTTGCATGAAATTCTCATTTTGGTTTCCAGGAGGTTTGAGTCTAGAAATTGCTTTTCTTATCTGTCCATCTGTCCGGTGATGGATGTTTTGGCGCTTGGCTCTTTCTTACTAGCTAGCCCTGTGACCATGGTCAAATCACTCCATCGCTGGACCTTTTTTGCTTCTCTACTCTTGGTGGGGGTGGATCACATCAGCTTTGGAAGATGATTTTTAAACAAGGGAACCAGCAATATTTTTTCAAAAGCCCTGGAACCGCCAGTTCTTTGGGGAAAACACCCAAAGTGAAACATGTGAAAACATTTCTCTTTCCCCTGCTGGTTTAAGTGGACTTGTTGGGATGATGCTAAAATTAAAATGTTTTCCTCTCTTGCAGCCATGGAGGGCCCCTTTGGTGGTGGTATGGAAAACATGGGGCGATTTGGATCTGGGATGAACATGGGCAGGATAAACGGTAAGGATTCTGTTTCTTTCCTGTTGACACGTTTGCTAGCTGCTGCCTCTTAGGTGTCCCTTAGGCTGCAGACTTACTTGTAATTAAAATGATCTCCTCCTCCTTTTCTGCCACATTAGATGTTTTGAATGGCCTTAAATGTTCCAAAAGCTAAACTTAACCAGATTGAATCACTAAACTCGAGATGATCTGTGTTATGAATCTCTCGATAATTGTTGAGTGAAAATTAAAAAGCTGTTGCCTTCAGCAGTGAAAGTCATGTGGGTATCTGTGACTGTTTTTCTCTCTTTAACATGTTCTCCACGTGTGAGAGCTTCTTCGTGTTTTACCTTCCCAGGAGTGTTATGGAGTGGGTACCGTTAGTCTGCCTGCCCTGGTAACTGCAGGTTGTGGGCAGAGGCATTCATAAAAACCGCAAACTCTTTTAGTTTATCATTTACATAGTGCACATTTTATGTACTATATCCGTGGAGTCCTTAGCCCTCCCAGCCTTTTAACAGAAATGTGCTGATAGTGCTAATTGTAATAATAACATGTTTCATTTAGTCCTTGCAAGAATCACATGACGTGTAGGTACTGTTCTACTCATTTCACCGGAAACCGAGGCACAGACAGTGACTTGCCTAAGGTCACATGGCTAGTACATTGTGGTGCCGGGACGTGTACCCAGGCTGGCTGCAGAGCCTGGCTCTTCGTCACGCTGCGATCCTGCCTTTTAGAACTGCCTCCAGCACAGCGTTAGCCCTGTGCACCAGCAGGGCTGTGGAGTGGGCCCGAGTCTTCTCTGAAGTCCTCTGTGTGCTGGCTGACCCTGACCTCCGCCTGTGGGAGGGCTGCTGCTTCTGTAAATGTAAACTCTCCTGGCATAGGAGGTCATCAAGAGCTTGGTTTAAGGTGTTGGTTTTTTTTTTTTTTTTTTTTTTTTTTGCTGTTCTGTAATAACCTATATGTGAAAATAAAATAGAGCAAGCAAGAACCTTAACCAAGGATGTACTTTAACTCTCAGACTTGAAAGGCATTTCTGCCTGCGCACAGGAAGGAGGCAGGCAGGGTGTTTTTAGCTGTTTTCATGGATACCACCTAGCTCTGGGATGGATAGGAAACCTGGTTGGGCAAAGGCTGTTTGAATATTTATAACATCATTTGGGGGCCATACAGAATTATCAGCTTTAAAAGGAGCCTGCTGTGTATGTACTGGATTGTTCGTCCTGCCTGTGGCTGCCTTGGCAGGGCCAGAGCAGATGATTTTGTGGGCCTTACATAACCTGGGGCCAGCAGTTGCCTACCTTGCTCTAGAAGATGGTGATTAAGATATGCCGGGAGGCATTGTGCTGAGGCAAGCATGACGGGTCATAGGAGCTCCTGGGCTTGCCTGGGTCATGTGTATGTGGGAGTTAAGTAAGAACTGAGAACTTGAGAAGTCTGGGGTGCTAGTCCTTTGCAGGGGCTTTGGATGGTTGCTCTGAATGCAGTGCTGCAATTTAGGGTAGATGGAAACAAGGTGAGTCAGGTCTGGGAGCTGCGCTGCGCTGTGGGACCACGTCCCTGTGATCCAGCAGTTGAGATTCTGAGCCTGGTGAGCAAAGTCTCTGTGGAGAACCAGACGTTTGGGGTGCTGTGGGCTTGGATGTTCTTGGGTGGTGCTCTGTCCTCTGTTGCTGGGAACAGCAGCTTCCTCACACCTGATCTGTGTCCTGAGATTTGGGTGAGATGAACTCAAGAGCTCTTGGGCTCTGAGTGCACCGAATGTTTAAAATCACAGTGGAAAAAGAATTTATGAAGCTGTCTTTGCTTTGATTAATGTTTTAAATTTCAATTTATTTGTGAGAGAGTATATGAGAGAGCAAGTGAGCTCTCATTTATTTCACTTCCCAAATGCCCACAGGAACTCAGTGTAGTTCAACGGCACATGAGTGGCAGGGAGCCAACCCACTTGAGCTGTCACTGCTACCTGCCCAGGTATGCAGTTAGCAGGAAGCTAGAATCAGAAGGGGAGCCAGCACTTGAACCCAGGCACTCCCTGTGGTCTGCTGGCCGTCCAGGCACTGTCATAACCACTGCCCAGCAGCTGCCCTCGACGTTACTAATTGGTGACCATAATGCATGCGGTAGGGTTGCAGGTGCAGACACTAGACTAGTTTTATTCGTTTATTCATTTTTAAGATTGATTTATTTGAGAGTCAGAGGTACTAGAGGGGAATGGGAGAGACAGAGGTCTTCCATCTGTGTGTTCACTCCCCAGATGGCTGCAGTTCCCCCAGGCTGGGCCAGCCTGAAGCCAGGAGCTTCATCTGGGTCTCCTACATGGGTGACAGGCACCTGAGCACTTGGGCCATCATCTTTTTTCCCAGGACATAAATAGGGAGTTCTATTGGAAGTGGAACATCCTGGACACAAACTGACACCCCTGTGGGATTCTGGTGGTGGCTTTACCTGCTACACCACAATGCCAGCCCCAACTATATATTGATTTTAAATGAGGTTCTCAGGCCAAACAATATATGTCAAATCTCGATAGATTGGCTTTAAAGTGTTTTGAACCAAAAGACTGTCAAACATCAAAGACTAGTTTAATGTAATATTTAGCAGTGAAAATAACTCCCCCTTCCACATGTGCAGCTTCAGTAAATTGGAGTTTGTACACTGTTTCCATAACTCTAGGCCCTGCTGACCATTGGGAAGTTCTGAGGCTTTTACTAGCACATTAAGGGCTACATATGGCTGCCCCCTCTGAGAAGTGTGCCAGCGTCCCATTGGCTTACCAGGGCTAGGAGAGCAGCAGAGCTCTGTGGCGATGCCACTCTGGGAGTGTTTCACTCCCTCCAGCGAGTGACCACTGCCTCTCACCCTTAGGCTTGCACAGGTCAGATGTGCTGCCAGCAGCCAGCACATTGCTGACCCAGGGGGCGGAGAGGGGCTCATTTGGGTTGATTCATCCTCTTGACTGCTAAGTCACCCATTGCCAGAGCCCCTATTAGTTTGTGATGCCCGCCTGCTTCCACACCTCTATTGGACCTGTCCATCACTGAAAGGATGTGAGGGCTGCACGTAAGGAGTTTTCGTAGTTGTACAATAACAAGTGCCCCTCAGGTGGCACGTGCCCAGCTGCTGTCTAAGTACCGAGGTTCATCAGACTCACTTCTTGAAGGATTTCTCAGCACAGGAGGGAGGCATGTTGCAGCTGCATGAGATGGACATACAAGAAAGAAGTAGCTGGCAGCAGGATCTGTGAAAGGGGCCAGCTGTGCTCAACCTTTACCCACATAAGCTGAGAGCTTTGTTTTAAGACATTATAAAAAATGACGAGTTATCCATATCACGTTACGTAGGTGACACCACTCCTGCGGCGTGGTGTGTTTGGATGGGTTTCTGTATGGATGGGTTCTGTATTAGAACATGGGTGTTTGGCCGGCGCCGCGGCTCACTAGGCTAATCCTCCACCTTGTGGCGCCGGCACACCAGGTTCTAGTCCCAGTCGGGGCGCCGGATTCTGTCCCGGTTGCCCCTCTTCCAGGCCAGCTCTCTGCTGTGGCCAGGGAGTGCAGTGGAGGATGGCCCAGGTGCTTGGGCCCTGCACCCCATGGGAGACCAGGAAAAGCACCTGGCTCCTGCCATCGGATCAGCGCGGTGTTGTGCCGGCCGCAGTGCGCCGGCCGCGGCTGCCATTGAGGGGTGAACCAACGGCAAAGGAAGACCTTTCTCTCTGTCTCTCTCACTGTCCACTCTGCCTGTCAAAAAAAAAAAAGAACATGGGTGTTTGCATTAGATTGAGGTCTCAGTCTTTTTCTTGCCCCATACCAGCATGTGATGTTGACCAGATTGGGAATCATTTGAGCCTCAGTTTCTGTGTAAAGGACAGTGGTTGGTGGGTGGTAATGCAGGTGGGTTTGTAAGAACATGGAAGGCCCTTGGTGGGGTTATGAGCCAAGTGTCCAGTAGGTGCGATGTGGCAGCTGCTATAGTGGCGGGCATGCTCTTCTGTGGCTTCCCTTTGATTCAGCCTGCTCTGCAGGTGACACCCCCACCTACACACACTCACACACACACACATACCAGTTAACTGCAGTAGAGTGCTTGGTGAACCCTTCGTGTGGCTGGAATGGAAGCTGTAAATTGGTCCTATTCTTTATTGACTAAAGATAGGCTTTCAGGGATTCACTTATGGTGAATTTCATTTTTAAGGGAAAAAGAATGAATAATGGTTTGCTGTGGAATACTTAGACTTCCTGACTTGGTGGTGGCTGTTTTCTGTCTGTAGTTTGTTTAGCTTTTGTCTGAAACAGTGGTATTCCTGAAAGGCCTAGGGTAGTATTTTCCCCAGAGGTGAAGTGTGGCATGGGCGGAAGATTGGAGACAGAGTTTGCCAGGAACGAGACGGGAATGCCTGGAAGCTCTGGGGAGGCCCTTGGCAGAGGAGAGGAGGAGCGGGTAAGAAGGCCCAGTGTCCAGGCTGTCAGCGTTCTCTCTCGCAGTGAGGTTTGCTCTTAGGCAAGGCAGCTGTTTTTCCTTAGGCTTTTAAAAAATTGTATGTTTCCTAGACAAAACTAAAAACATATGGCCCTTTAAGTTCTTCTTGATAGTAGTAGCATGATTTTTCTTTGTCTCTTCAAGTCATTTTAGGAAAATGGCATAAGGCTTTTGTATGCTGTGGGAATTAAACCTGCTACGTTTCTCTGACAGTGTGGGCTTGGGGACGAGTCTCCTGCCTCAGGACACTGTGCTTGCTGCTGCCTGTGGACACGCTGGGTTGACTAGGAAGATCTGACGGTGGAAGGCCTGGGGTAGTGTGAACCATCTGGCTGCAGAGCAGCTGTTCCTGTTTGGATTAGATCGCAGGCCAGTTTCTCGTTTTCTGAGAATCTGTTAGCTTTACTCCTTCATTAGTGAAGGGATTGACCGTTCTTGGGCTAGAAAGTGGCTTTTCTTAAAGGCAGTTTCTAGCATGGATCCACCCCCCACCCCCACCCCCACCCCCCCGTCTGTCATCCTGTGTGATGTGAGGCTGCCTCTGTCTTTGTGAGACACCTGTGGGTGGAGCCCAAAGATTTTCAGCTTTTTTGTGTAGTTTGTGGCAGCTGTGTTCTTCGTATCTGTAAGGCCCTAGCAAGATTGCCTATAGTGTTAGTTGAAGAGAGAGACAGAGAGGTCTTCCATCTGCTGGTTCATTCCCCAAGTGGTCGCAATGGCTAGAGCTGAGCTGATCTGAAGCCAGGAACCAGGAGCTTCTTGCAGATCACCCATGCCGGGTGCAGGAGCCTAAGGACCTGGACCTTCTTCCTCTGCTTTCCCAGGCCACAGCAGAGAGCTGGATCAGAAGTGGAGCAGCCTGGTCTCGAACTGGCACCCATGTGGGATGCCGGCACTGTTTGGTAGAGATGTGTGTTTCTTTTTCCCTGAGCATGGTGAAGTAACCTGGATGATTTCTCATATCTTCCTAGGCTGCTAATGAAGAGTCACGTGCTCCTGGGCTTGCTGTGACTGCCTATAGCTTGGTGCCAGGTTGGCTTAGAATGCGGGGTTGTAAATTCATACCTGTATAGGACTAGTTTCCTGCTGCCAGGACTGGATTCATTTTTGTATGTTAAAAAAAAATACTGTCATTTTGCCACAAATACTAATTTGTGGGTGTCTGTGGTAAGAACAAGATGGCATGTCTGTGACCTGGCAAGGTGTTTTATCTCACACCTCTGATGAACCTGTCAAGTTTGTTCCAAGAGTTGAATGCTGGCTTCTTGCCTGTGGGAATACTTCCTGTGGCCATAGGGTACTTGCTCCCCTGCCCTGAGGGATGACATCACCCAAGACTGTGGAGTCTCTTTGTCCTGGAATTTGATACTTGTGATCAGATTGAGATAATAAAATGGTCTTTGTCCCAAACAAAAATTTTATATAAGGATTGATTGATTGATTGATTGATTTGAAAGGCAGTTACAGAGAGGAGAGAGAGATCTTCCATCTGCTGATTCTCTCCCCAAACGACTGCAATGACAGGCGAGGCCAGGCTGAAGCCAGGACCCAGGAGCTTCTGAGTTTCCACGTGGGTGCAGGGGCTCAGGATTTGGGCCATTTTCTGCTGCTTCCCAGGCACATTTGCAGTGAGTTAGATCAAAAGTGGAGCAGCTGGGATTCAAACTGGCAGCTATATTAGTATGTCAGCCCCCCCCAAACAAAATATTGAGTTGGGTTTTCAGAGTAGTTGGCCTGGACTGGTCTAAAAAATTTTTTTAAAGATTTTTTTTTTTTTATTTGAAAGGCATTCACTCCCCCAGTGACCACAAAGGCTGGGGCTGGGGCTAGGGCTGGGGCATGCTGAAGCCAGGACCCAGGAGCTCCATCTGGGTTTCCCACATGGGTGGCCAGAACTTGGGAGCTGAGACTCAAACTGGCACTTTGATGTTGGATGGGGTGTGTGTGGGCTTCCCAGGTGGTGTCTTAACCCTGTGCCCCAGCAGCTGTCCCTTGGGTTCATTTCCTGGTCTCTCTTCCTGCGTCCTTTATGTGATATTTGAATTGTTGAGGTACTGCTCTCTGTAGCTTCCTGCTGTGTCCTCATCTATCGAAGCATAGATGTTTGCACTTCTTTGTGGCATTCGGTTGTACTTGGTGCTTCAGTGATATGCATAGGTCTGTTGCCCTTGACCTTGAAGGACCTGGTCTATCCAGAGAGGCTCAGGATGGCACCAGGGGAGGCATTGTGGAGCCATTGAATCTCAGGCCTTCACTGCAGACGTGTGGTCATGCAAAGACCATTTTTTCCTGGGTGTCTTGTTAGGGCGTGAAAGGCATTGCTGTCAATGGCTGATAGGCGTGTTGTCCTTGAAGCTGACAGGCTGGGCTTCCTAGCAGAGAGAGGGCAGGTGCAGATGCAGAGGCTTGAAGGTGAGGATCTGTGGGCCCAGGGGAAAAGTGGGTTCAGATAGTGAGTCTGCACAGGGGGTCTTGAATGCCCATGGGAGGGATTTGGCCTTTCTCTTCAAGTGTATGGCTTACGAACTGCAAGCTCTTACAGGGGGTAGTCTGATCTAGGTACGTCACGGGAGGGTGCACTCTGAACTTGGTGTCGTCAGGGTGTCAGTTTGTTGGTGTGCTTTCCCACCTGCTTCTTTCAGCAGTGCTTCAGAGCATGGGGAACAGTCGTGGTAGGCTTTTCTGCTGTGTGGTTGTGGCCAGAGTACCCGCTGTGTGGCTGCTGGCCAAGCTGCAGAGCAGACTTCAGGACTAGAGAGGTTGGGTCCCTGTGCTTCCACATAACAAAAGGATGGAAGAGAAATTTTAAAAGGTGACATTAAGAACAACATTAGACAAATTTTTTTTGTTTGTTTTTAAGATTATTTAAAAGAGTTACATAGAGGGAGAGGGAGATCTTCCATCTGCAGTTTCAATCCCCAAATGGCCGCAATGACCAGGGCTGGGCCAGGCTGAAGCCAGGAGCCTAGACCTCCATGCAGGTTTCTCACCTGGGTGCAGAGGTGTCAAACTCTTGGGCCATCTTCCGCTGCTTTCTCAGGCACACTAGCAGGGACTTGAACCAGCACCCACATGGGATACTGCTCCACAGCACCGGCCCTGCTGTCTGTCGAGCCAGTTGGGGTGTACGTGAGGGGGTGTTTGTTTTCCTGCAGCTCTCTCTGTCACTTAGTTGCAGTTGCACATGGCTCACTTGGGGCAAGGCTGACCCGCACAGGTTGCTGAGGTGTTTCCACACAGTGCTCATCAAGTAGGTGGTGGTCTCAGCACTGTGCAGGTGCTGCTGGCTCTCACCATTTATTTAGGTTGTACATGGGGGCTTCAAAAAGTTTATGGGAAATTCTTAGTTAATACTCTTTCCATGAACCATTGACGCTCCTTTGATAGCATATCGACAGCGTCAGAGAGGTGTTGAGTGGATCTTGGTGCTTGAGTGCAGGCCTCAGTCTTCTGAGCAGGAAGTCCCAGGGAGAGGCTGTTTGCTGCCCAGGGGAGGGGGGAAGCCTCACCACTGAGGGTCTGAACCAGCTCGAGAAAATTGCTAAACAAGGGCTGAGCCCCTGTTCTTGCTCCAAGTTCAGTTCACGGATGCACACGGCTCCTGGCTCTGCTGGACGCATTCGCAGGTGACCTCACAGACTGGGCCCCGACTCTGGAGCTACACAGGATCCTAGCGTGGTGACCCAACGTCAAGGACTCTGTTTTCCATAAAATGATCTTGTCTCTGTGTGTATTTCTCAAACCCCTTACCCTTTTCTTTCTTCCCTTAAATAATTCATTAGTCGTGTTGCTACTCTGGAATCTGTAATGAGCAAATTTCTGTTACCGTAGAGCAATTGGCTAATTTTTTTTTCTTCCTGATTTCCTTAGAAATCCTAAGTAATGCACTGAAGAGAGGAGAGATCATTGCAAAGCAGGGAGGAGGTAGGAAACCTTAGTCTGCTGTTCTGACTCTTAGAACAGGCTGCTCCTGCTGTGCACCCTAGAGAGTGGTGTGAAAAGTGTGGCTCTGCCTCTCCCTAGCTGTGTGATGTGTGAGAAGTTACTGAACCTCTCTGTTTTCACACCACTTGTGGACAGTGTAACAGTACCTACCTCACAGGGTGGTTGTGCAGAGTAAATGAGCTAATGTACACAGAGGTGCTTGTGTGGATGCTCGCTGTTGCCCTTGTGATGCTTATGTGATCTGGGGGTTTCTTACTCTGTCAGTTGAAATTGTAAATTCCCAAAGGCAAGTGTTTGGCTTTTCCTTTATTGTGAACCTGAAAGCACAGGCGCTTGCCTAAATTACGTGCCTGTCCTTGATATAAACATCCAGAAAGTGTGAAGAAGTATATACTGTCTGAAAGCCCACACTGCCCAGTGATAAACGCTGCAGACATTCGGCGTGGAGCCGTCAGCGCACAGGACACGTGGCACGGCACTTTTTCAGTCCGGTTTTGCCTCGAGGCTCTGGGTATCTTAGCCTTGCCCTCCTGTATCCGTTCGCTCCCTGCTGCGGTGGGCTGGCTCTGGAGTCCACGGGCCCTGCTGGCTCTCGTTCTCTGCTGCCCTTGGCCCTGGGGGTCGCCCTCATTTCTGATGCTGCTGGGCAAGCCACCTGTGCTTGCTGGGCCTCTGCCTTTTTCCTCTGGCAGCAGCGAGGAAGTTAGAGTCCCTGAGACATCTGTGCTCTCAGAGCCTGCTGTCCTGGAAGGTGTGTGCACTGTTTGGCCACTTGGTGTGGTGGTCTTCAGCCAAGAAAGCAGCACAGAGAGTAGAGTGGCTTGTGAAGGGTCACGGCTGCGGGCAGTTACAGAGACAGCTCTGTTTCTCCCCGAATTCACATCTGGGCTGGGCTGCTAGGTCAGCAGTGGGCCGCTATGGCGGAACTGCCTGTCTTCAGAGGCAGGCAGTGGCGGTGAGTTTCAGAGGGGCCTGGCGCTGGAGCCAGATGCTCCTGTCCAGCTCAGAGTTGCAGGCCCCATGGACAGGGGTCACCGCATGCTGCAAGCTCACTGGCCCTAGGCATCTTCCACAGTCCACTCTGCAGGGCCATCACCAGCTTCCTCCCAAAGCCAGCCAAGTTACACACAAGTGGCTGGCAGAGGGGTAAGGGCCCTGGAAGTGGCAGGCTGTGTGCACAGAGGATCTGTGTTGGCATGTATGTTGGTTTTATCTCTGCCTGATCACGTGGCTTGTAGAGTCACCTCAGTGTGCCTTGGAAGTGCTAAGGAAATGCAGATTGACCTCCATAAGACTTCTCTGCATTACACTGGGTGACCATTGAGTGTGGGCTTCTACACTTCCCTTCTTAAGAGCATTTTCCATCCCTAGAGCTGGAAATAGCACCAAAGTCTCAGAAAGTGGTGCGTGGCTCAGATTTGATTAGCAGATGTCAGCTGTGACGCAGCACAGGCAGTGTTGTCGTGACCCCGGTGCACTGTCACCCAGCTCTAACAGCAGTTCTATTTGAGGGAGGTCTTGAGGATGAGTCGTCATGGGCTGAGTTGGTGACCTGTGGCTGAGCTTGTGTGCTGAAGTGCCCAGATGTGGCGTGGTGTGCACACTGATGCTCAAGTGCGTGACACTCACTCATGTTTTGGTCTGTTTCAGGTGGAGGCGGAGGCAGTGTTCCGGGGATTGAGAGGATGGGCCCCGGCATTGACCGCATCGGGGGTGCTGGCATGGAGCGCATGGGCGCAGGCCTGGGCCACGGCATGGATCGAGTGGGCTCTGAGATCGAGCGCATGGGCCTGGTCATGGACCGCATGGGCTCAGTGGAACGCATGGGCTCCGGCATCGAGCGCATGGGCCCGCTGGGCCTCGACCACATGGCCTCCAGCATCGAGCGCATGGGCCAGACCATGGAGCGCATTGGCTCTGGTGTGGAGCGCATGGGCGCCGGCATGGGCTTCGGCCTGGAGCGCATGGCCGCGCCCATTGACCGTGTGGGCCAGACCATTGAGCGAATGGGCTCTGGCGTGGAGCGCATGGGCCCTGCCATCGAGCGCATGGGCCTGAGCATGGAGCGCATGGTGCCAGCAGGCATGGGGGCCAGCCTGGAGCGGATGGGCCCCGTGATGGATCGCATGGCCACCGGCCTGGAGCGCATGGGCGCCAACAACCTCGAGCGCATGGGCCTGGAGCGCATGGGCGCCAACAGCCTGGAGCGCATGGGCCTGGAGCGAATGGGCGCCAACAGCCTGGAGCGCATGGGCCCCGCCATGGGCCCAGCCCTGGGCGCTGGCATCGAGCGCATGGGCCTGGCCATGGGTGGCGGTGGAGGCGCCAGTTTTGACCGTGCCATTGAGATGGAACGTGGCAACTTTGGAGGAAGCTTCGCAGGTTCCTTTGGTGGAGCTGGAGGCCATGCTCCTGGGGTGGCCAGGAAGGCCTGCCAGATCTTTGTGAGAAATGTAAGTGGCTCCTGATGGACTCCTTGGGGTGTGCACAAGGAGGGCTGGGAGGCGGAGGTCAGTGGGGCAGTGAGGAGAGCACGCCTTGGCCCTGTCCCAGAGACTGGCATTGGTGGGACAAGAAGGGAGTAGGAAAGCACCCTGCACTTGCACGGAAGACTGAGTCCTGGGGCTGTGGCTTCTCCACAGTGAGCTGACCGTGTGCTTCATGAGCGTGCCCGCATCGTGGCACAGCCGTTTAGAGAGGTGGCTGTGCTTGACCAGCCTGTACCAGCTTGGCCATGTTGGCCACTGCAGGCAGGGCCCCGGGGGCCGCTGGAGAACCTCAGATTGGGCCTGTGTTGTTCGCGGCTGAGGTCTTGGACTGCACGTCAGCCAGCCTCTCTGTAGTCGCAAGTCCCCAGTGTCTCTGAGAGCCGGCTGTGATTTGTGTGGGTTGAGACTTGGTTGAAGTGTACATTAGTCTCCCCTTTTCCCCCTCAGCTCCCATTTGATTTTACATGGAAGATGCTGAAGGACAAGTTCAACGAATGCGGTAAGTGTCTGAGAAGGGCCCTCTCGGTGCTTCCCTGTGTCGTGCCTTCTTGTGACTCCATCGAGTGCAGCTGCAGAGCTTCCGTCCTGGGGTTGGCAGCTCCGCGGTCCGCAAAGGGCCTTGCCATCGTTCTGCCTCTGCAGATAGTTGAGCATCCTGGTACGTGGCAGATGCTGTGCTCTGTGTTCTCATTCCACTCTCCACGTTCTCTTTTCCTTCCTTTCGGAGTAAGGTTTTAAAACGAGATAGAGTTGTTCCCCTTGTGCACGTGGGTCAGGCACAGTCACTGACTTGGTGCCTTCAGAGCACTGCCCTGCCCTGCACGTGCCATGGCTGGGGCTTGACAGAGCTGAGCACACCACAGCGTGTGTGGTGAGGCTGTCTCTCTGGTCTCCTGGCACACCAGGCAGTGCTTCTGGAAGGCTCTTTTGTGGCTGAAAGGAAGTTGTTTTCTTTCCCTGCCCTTCAGGGTGGGCCCACAGCCCTCACTCCACCACCTGTGTCCTTTTCAGCCATACCAGGGGGCTGTGGGGTCAGGACTTCCTTGTTTCTTGCCGCTTCTCTCGCTCCTCTCCCTGGTGAGCTGTGCAGTCAGAGCTGCCTTTTCCTCCACGCCGCTTCCCCTCCCTGCTCTGCGTGTCCACGTGGTACCTGGTTGTCCCATCTTGTCAGCTTGGATCATGCAGTTCTTCCCCACCTCTTAGAAAAGTCTGAACTCACAAGCCCCTTGAAGACTTTGTTGTCCATATCTTCCCTTGTCTCCTTTCCATCCGTGAGCCAGCTGCAGGTGCTTGTCCCCTGGAATGCTCAGGCGCCAGCTGGTCTGCCTGCTAGTGAATTTTCCAGTAAGCTCCCTCACAGCGTGGCTGGGAGAAGCCCTGGGAAGCCAGCTGTCCCCGACACAGAGTCGGGCCCAGGCTGACCTTGCTCTTGTGTGTTTGACACCTGCTAAGTGGAACCCTTGGCTTGTAGGGCTCTCCTGCTGTGGGCCAGTTTCCGCTGTGCTTGACACATACCTGGGCACGCAGTAGGTGCTTGGGTGGAAATGTGGAGCTGCTCGCTCAGTATCGCATGCCTGCCATTAGGCACAAGAGGCCGTGGCGGTGGTGGTGGCTTGGTAATGGGGTGGGTGGTGGCGAATCAGACTCCGAAGTGTTTCTGTAAGCTGACTTCACACAGCCCCATGTTTTGAACTTCCTGAAGTGTGCAGGTGAGCGTTTGAAGCCGCCAGGAAGGCTCTTCACGGGGCATGGTCAGGCTCTTGTCTGCTGGCAGGAAAATGGCAACATGGCAGAGGGGTCGTGGTCGCTGGCCCTGGCCACCATGTTCTTTGTGTTCATGCACCAGACCTGGCCATGTTGACTCTGTCAACTGAAATCCAAGAGGTGATCTGGACTGAGGGCAGTCTAGGCTGAGACTGAGCTTGGGTTTGCCTGATGAGTGGTCTCTTCTTCCCTCCCTGTGCCAGGCCACGTGCTGTACGCCGACATCAAGATGGAGAACGGGAAGTCCAAGGGGTGCGGTGTGGTTAAGTTTGAGTCGCCAGAGGTGGCGGAGCGAGCCTGCCGGATGATGAATGGCATGAAGCTGAGTGGCCGAGAGATTGATGTTCGGATTGATAGAAACGCTTAAGCACTTGCCTTTTTTAAACATCGATACCAGACCTCTGAATTTGTATTTTTTCTTGTTAACCATTTTAATTTGTTGGCTGGATGTATAAAGATGTTTAAAAAATTCAGTTGCTTTTTGGGGTAATTTGAATTACTTTTTTAATGACTGGGGTTCCATTTGACTGTTTGCATTGAGATTGCAATGTGCGCAATTTTTTTTGTAGTTGTGGCATCTTGTTGACATCGAATAAGACTTTGATAATAAATACAAGTTCCTGAAATTGGCTGGTTTGTGTGTGTGTTGAGGAGCAGGCACTCAGACTGCCTTGCTCCGTTGGAGCCATGAGCTGACCCCTAGGGCCCTGGCCCTGAGGAGCTGTGTTCCGACTGCCCATCTGGAGCATCTGGCCGAGGGGAACTGCCCTGGCTCTTGGACGGTGCTCTGTGGGGCCCAGGCCGTCGTGCGGGCTTGTGGGCGGTGTCCAGGGCTCCCACTGATCCTGGCATCTGGGCTCTGACAGACCAGTGTCCTGGCCCCACCAGATGCTCTCCTGGAGCCACTGCCACCCAGCTCCCACCCACTCTGGTGAGTGGCCGAGTCAGACCCCACACAGCCCACCTCTTGCCCTCTCACCTCCATCCCTGAGACCGAGACCCCGTCACCCTGTGCCTGTGCTCCACTGAGTGCCAGTCCAGAGAGAGAGAAAAGACAGGACACGGGGGGTGCTGTAGAGAGGGGCTTTATGTGGGCGGACGTCTGTTGAGGCGAGGTCCAGGGCTCCTGAGTGGGTGGCTAGGCTGCTGGCCTGTCCTAGGTGTCCACACCTGTCGGCTTTACTGTCCCCGGAGGAATGGGTGGCTCTCCAGAGGGTCTGTGAGGAAGGGTGATCCAGTGACCCCCTCCCCAAGTGGCTTGATAGTGAGCAGGCGCTGCCCCAGAGTCACTGGTCCCTTCCAGTCACCCTGGGCAAGTATCTACGTACCCCAGACTCCAACGTCGTCATACACCTCCGTTTCCCTGGCAGAGAGCATAGTGGGGTCAGCAGGGGCCCCCTGGCCTGTTGTCCTCCCTGCACACCCAGCCCCCTCCCCAGTCAGGGCCAGCACTCACAGGGGCAGCAGAGCGGTTCTGGGCACGTAGCCATCTGCAGAGAGAGCGAGTAGGCTCAGTGGGTCCTCGGCCCCAGGGGTGGCCTCCCTCCCGGACACAGGGCCTGGCTCACTCACACTTGCCCTTGGGGTTCCGGCACAGCATCTCCTCCTGGCTGGTGAACTCGATCACCTCCAGGATCTCCCCGCGCCGGATCCCCAGGTGTCTGCCCCCACCACGCCGGGTCTTCGCATTGGGGTCTATCATCATCCTTGTGTGAACCACAATCTCCCCTTCAAACTGGGGGAGGGGGTTGGGGCACGGCGTGAGAGCTGCTGCCCGGCTGCTCCCCCACCTCTCTCCGAGGAGGGGTTCCTGGGGCCTGACTCCTAGCCCTCAGACACACCTTGAACTTCTTCCGGAACTCCTTCTCGGCTTTCTCAGCCTTCCTGATCTGCTTCAGCAGCTTCGGGTCCGTGGGCAGTGACACATGCGACTGGGGGGCCCTCTCCTCCCTGAGACCGTCGAGAAATGGGGGTGCTTAGGAGCAAGGTGTGCCCCTGCCTTCTGCCCATCCCATCCTGGCCCTCGGCCCATGGTACCTGAGCGCTCCGTCTGCAGGTGGCCTCCTGGCAGCAGTCTGGGTGGGTGACGTGTCACCTAGGGGCACTGGGAGCGCAGGGCAGGGGCCTTGAGCTCAGCCTGTGTCTGCCCTTGTGCCCCTACCCTGCCAGGGCCCTGCCCCCCTTCTCCCCAGGCCTTTCTGGAGTTACCTGTCCGCCAGTTGCCTGCCTCTGCACCTGCCGCGTGCCAGCCATGGCAACTCTCAAGCCCTCGAAGCCACCTTACTTATGCCAGTGGGCACCGCTGTCCTTCCCAGCTCGCTCAGAGGGCTCAGGTGGCCCAAGGGCACCCCGCTCTCCAGTCAGTGGTAGAGGCAGGCTTTATTGTCAGCATTTGAAACCATTTTGCTCCTGCCTCCTAGGGCAGGTTGGATTCTGGGAATTGTAAGATTTGGTTTAAAAACTAAGGCACAGGCAAGCACTCCCTGAAGGCCGGCCAAGTCCCCTCTGAGGAGGGGCTGTCAAAATTCTTGGACTGCCCTGGCTGATGGGATGGGGAGGTCTGACAGGGAGGGCCCACCTGTGCTACTTCCTGGCGAACGGCCAGGCTTCCAACGGGAGCCTCAGGAACCCCAAGTGGGGGAAGGATCCGGATCCTGGAGCCCCAGCTTGTCCCCTCTGCCTGACGAAGCGTCAACTCTGGACACTCGAGGCCCACAGCCCCTCCTGTCCAGGAGCTCACTGCGGGCACCTGTCATCCTCACCTACTCCAAGATGCTGAGCTTGGCCTGTCCAGGGTCCAACCCAGAGCACACAGTTGCTCAGCTGCTCTTGCCTCTCAGCTGGCCCTGTTGTGTGGGTGGTCACCCAGGCACCCCAAGGGCCCTGCAGAACCCATGTATGCAGCGAAGAGCTGCCCCCGGGTCTACATTGCAGGACAGACCTGAGCGGCCTGCTCAGTCCCTGCTGGAACTGCCGAGTGCTGGGGGTTGAGGGGAGGCTGGGGGTCCTGGTCCCACGTGCCAGGGGAAGGATGGACTTGGCAGAGGGCAGAGCAGGCTTTGAGACTGTGTGCCCACAGCGAGGTCCGGGCAGCGCCGCGAGCCAAGACCCAGGCAAGTGTGGTGTTTGATGGGAGTGGGGAAGAGAAAGGGCAGGGGCATGGGGTACTGTGGGGTTGGGAAGGTGGTGTGGGCCTGAGCAGGCCGTGACTGCAGTCTGCAGCCCCCAGGCCCAAGCCACAGAGACTCCCCCCAGCGCAGAAGCAGCAGGGGTGCTGCCGGGAAGCTGTGTGCTAACCCGGTGGAGAAGAAGGGGCCCAGGTTCCCTGCCAGGGCCTCTGCCGCCTGGTGGTTCCCCAGCAGGAAGCCCTTCCCGCACCGTATCTGCCCCGGCTGGGTGGGCCGTGGCCAGGCACTTGCCACATTCCCAGACATGCGCTTCTATGACGCGGCCTTGACGTGGGGTTGTGCCTGCGTGAGCAGACTTGGAAGAGAGAGCCCCAGGGAGGCAGGAGCGCCCAGGGGCCTGGACAGAGAGCGGTGAGAGCAGCCTGCATACTGGGCCCACCACAGCCCCACCTGTCTTCAGCCCCTGTCCCGCCTGGACATCCCCACAGGCATCTCAGGAACGCCTGCTGTCCCCAGCCCAGTGTGTTCCCGCTGCACACAGGGACCCACCCGTGCCTTGCCTGAGTCGCCACCAGGTCCCACTGGCTTCGTTGTTGTGCCATCCCGGCTCCTGCGCCCCCCGGGCCACCCCCCTGCCTGCTGGCCCCAGGCTTCCCTTCCTCACACAGGTCCCGCTCACCAGCAGCTGGTGTGGCTGGCCTGTGACTTGGCCTGGGGCCCGGGCCGCCGAGGTCGGCGAGGTCGGCAGGCTCCACGTTGTCGTAAAGCTCGTAGATGTACTCGGGCTCCCTGCAGGAATGGATGGGCAGCTGGGTTGAGGACCTGCTCCAGCCTCGCAGCCCGCACCTGTGCCCTTCCCCACGCTTACGGCTTGGTGTCTGCCCGGAAGGGGGTCCCAGCAGGAGAGCCTGTCCTTTGGAGATCTGTGGGGGAGAGGGTGCAGGAGGGAGGAGGAGCTGCCTGGGACCCACAGCCCCTCCTCTGCTGGGGCTGCCCACTCTGACCCACCTGTGGCTGCAGCTGATGGTCTCCGAAAGCTCTGGATGTCCATCGGGCCTGGGGGCAGCGGGGGCTTGGCTGGAGGGGGTCCCAGGCTGCTGGCAGGAGGCAGAGGCCTCCTCCGGGGTGGGTGGCTGGCCCTGAGGCCTGACCTTGACCCTCCCTTGTGAGTGAGGTCTTCAGACCCCCAGCGGGGTATCCCAGGGACTCCAAACCCAGGGCTGAGCGGGAACTGGGGACGGGAGCCGGCAATGGCCGTGGGCAGCGAGCTCTCGGAGACGGAGCCTGGGAGCGCAGGCTTCCTGGGGAGTGCAGTGAGGAAGTCAGGCTGCAGGTGCTGCCTGGACGCAGCGCTGGGCTCCGGCTGCGAGAGCTTGCGGGGGCCCCCTGGCCGTGGGGGCTGCAGACTCTTCCTGGGCAGTGAGCAGAACTCGGGTTCCGAGGACGTCCTGGAGAGGCTGTCCAGCCTGGGCTGCGGGGGCTTTGTGGAAGGCACTCTGAGCTCGGGCTGCGGCGGCCTCTTGGGCAGCACGCTGACCTCGGGCTCCGACGACGTCCTGGAGAGCTCCCCAAGCCCGGGCTGCGGGGGCTTCTTGGGCAACGTGAAGAAGTCTGGCCGCGGGGAGCGGGGCCGGGGCTCGTGGGCCTCCTGCGTGGGAGGAACGCCACTGACCTTGGGCTGCGGCCGCTGCTTTGGAGGGAGGCTGGTGACCTGAGGCTGCGGGGGCTTCTTGGGAAAGGTGCTGAATTTGGGTTCTGAGAGGGGCCTGGCAGGGTTGATGGGCTCCGGCTGGGAGGACCTCAGAGGGCTCTCACCGACCTTGGGCTGCGGGGACTTCCTGTCTAGCTGTGAGAACTTCTTGGAGACATCACTGAACTCGGGCTGCGGGGGCTTCCTGGGGGGGTCTGCGAACTCGGGCTGCGGGGGCTTCCTGGGGGGGTCTGCGAACTCGGGCTGCGGGGGCTTCCTGGGGGGGTCTGCGAACTCGGGCTGCGGGGGCTTCCTGGGGGGGTCTGTGAACTCGGGCTGCGGGGGCTTCCTGGGGGGGTCTGCGAACTCGGGCTGCGGGGGCTTCCTGGGGGGGTCTGCGAACTCGGGCTGCGGGGGCTTCCTGGGGGGGTCTGTGAACTCGGGCTGCGGGGGCTTCCTGGGGGGGTCTGTGAACTCGGGCTGCGGGGGCTTCCTGGGGGGGTCTGTGAACTCGGGCTGCGGGGGCTTCCTGGGGGGGTTGGCGAACTTGGGCTGCGGGGGCTTCCTGGGATGCTCGCTTGGCTCAGGCGGTGGAAACCTCTTCAGTCTGTTGAAGTCAGGCTTCGGCGGTTTTCTGGGGTGTTCACTGGGCTGGGGCTGAGAGGCCTGGAACCTGGCTTGGAGGCTGCGGAAGTCCTGCTGGCTCCCCTGGGGGTCATGAGGCCAGTCAGGCCGAGGTGGGCACCCAAGGAAGGATCAAGGGTCAGGGGCATGCAGCCCCACCCCCACACCACTGTCCTTGGCCCTGGCTCGATTGTCCATTTGGGGCTAGACCGCCCCCTCCCCCCAGGCTCCTGGAGCCCAGCCACACCCCGCTGATTGTGCACCTAGGCACTGGGTCCCCCCACTCACCTCCAGCAGGTGGGAGGTGCCTTCAGAGTGTCCTCCCGGACCCCTAGTCCTTCTCCCCCGCGGGCCCAGTCCCTTCTGTTCCAGTTTTGAAATACATCCCGTAGCTAACCACTTCTCACCGCTTTCACCACGGATGGCGGGAGGAACTGTCCCCACTGCCGGGATCATCCCTGGCCTGCAGCGCCAGACCCTCCCCCCACCATCCCCGGTCAGTTTTCCTCCACCAGGGTGTCCACAGGGTGTGCGCTGTGCGCGTGCAGCTGCTGGAATCCAAACCCTGCCCACCCACCCTCGCAAAGCTTTGGCCGCTGTGCTCAGCAGCGCAGCCCGGCCACTCACTGGGCGTTCACAGCCCAGTAGATATTCTGTGTGGGTGTGCGGGTGCGCGTGGCTTCTGTACAGACCCCATGCCGTCTGTAGAAGGGACCTGAGCATCCTGGGGGTGTCCACAGGGCCAGTCCCTGAGGCTATGGTGGGAACTCAGCCACAGACAGGCACACACCCCGTCACACCTGCAGACATCCAAGGGGTGCTCACTGTCCACAGGACTCCCACCACCTGGGGCATCTCGAATGCTCCGGGGACGCGCTCAGATGACCCCACACCTGGGCTCACAGACCTAGGCCTCGGAGGCTGGCTGCCCTCCGGGCCAAAGCAGTGGGGAGAGGAAGGGCAGTAACTGGCCTGGTTTGCCTCACTCGGGATCAGGCGTGTCCCTGGGAAAAGTGAGTCCTGCCTGGGGGCTTTAGTTAAGGCCTGCTGGTGCCCACAGGGCTCCCCGAGTCAGGGTCGGCAGGAGCGGGGAGGGGTGGGGGTGCCTGACCCACTTAGTCACCCCACAGGAAGCTCCTGCCCCCTCTGTTGCTGCCTGTTCTCAGGTTAACTGAGGCTGAGCTGGGGAAAGGCCACCTGCCCCCCTGAAGTCACAGCCGAAGCCCGGGCTCCTGTCTCGGGGGCCTCCCCGCCTGACTATTCCTGTGTCCCCGACCTCTTTCCCTAGCACCCGCTTCGCGCCTCTGCTCTTGGAACCTCCGCCTCCAGTTTTCGCCTGCTGTGCCCCTTGCTCCCCAGCCTCCCCAGCCTCTGCCCCGGGGCTAGGGGACTCACCATGTCTGCAGGCTGGTGATGGGCCGGGGCACCGAGGCTGCTGCCTTCAGGAAGTGCCTGTGGCTTCTGCTCCCCAGGCCAGCACACAAGGTGGGGAGGGCAGAGGAAGAAGGAAAGGAGGCGGAGACGGCCCCGCCCGGCCTGTCCCCAGCCACCCTGACCTCCGTGGTCAGTGCATGGAATCAGCACTTCACATCAGTCATCTTCATTTTCATTTTTACTTTAAAAGCGGAATGGCAGAGAGACAGAGATCTCTCATCCGCCTGTTCACTCTCCAAATGCAAGAGAACAGCCAGGCCAAAGCCAGCAGCCAGGAGCTCCATCCGGGTCTCCCATGTGAGTGGCAGAGACCCAGGTACTTCCCAGGGTGTGCATTAGCAGGGAGCTGGAATTGGGCGCAGAGCTGGGACTCGAACCCAGGCACTGCAGCGGGGGACGCGGGCCCAAATGCCCGATTCTGTTTTTACATTTTTAATTGGCACATGATTGCACACATCTGAGGGGTAGTGCGTGGTGTCTCAATCCATGTATGCAATGTGCGATGATCAGGTCAGGGTAACTGCCATGTCCGCCAACTGGAACGTTCTGTCCCTCGTCTTTCTGCTGCCTCCTTGCTTCCAGTGGGAGCTCCTGGGGACTTGCTGCCCCCAGGCCGGCTGAGGCCGGAGAGCCAGGGGTGGGGGCATCCAGTGAGGAGGGGGATGGTCCCTGTGTGATGGGTGAGGCCCAGCTGCCTGCTCGTCTTGCCTAATGCGCCTTCCTCTTTTCAACACATCTTTGCGAGCCAAGAACTTCCCTGTTCTTGGGACAGATTTGCTGGGCTGGCGGCTGGGGAACCGCAGATTTAGGGGTGTGTGCTGGGGGTGGGGCGGGGCCGTGATGTCCAAGACCTCGCCCATGGGGGAGCAGGGACATTCCAAGTTCCCTGAGATGGAAGGTAATGCAGAGAGAAGGATCCAGAAGGCAGTAATCGGGAGGGAAGCGAGGCAGGACGGCCCCTGGGAGGCTGGAGGGAGCTGGGCCCTGTCCCGGGGGAGGAAGGCTGGAAAGCACCCTCCTGGATCCTGTGTGGTCATGCGTGGAAATCGCCTGCGCAGCTTAGGAAACAGCAGAACTTCCAGTTTCTGGTCTGGGGCGGGGCCTGGACAGGGGTTGTTAGAAACCGCATTGGGAGATTGCAGTGCGCAGCCAAACAGCCACTCTGGGGCCCGTGGCTGGGTCACAGTTCCCAGATGTGGGTCCCCCTGGGAATTGGATTCTCAGGAGGTCTGGTAATGGTCAGGAGCATACAGCAGGCACTCAGTGATGGCAGGCTAAACGCTTGACTGGCAGCTGACTCCCCAGGATCTACGTGGACGCCCCCAGCCCAGAGCGCGCAGTTTGGATGCCCAGGAAGCGGGCCTGGAGCCCTGCGCCGTCTGCAGGGGCGGCCGCGAGCCGCCAGGGGGCGCGCCCACCACATCCCCCTTTGTGTTTCTGGTGCCTTTACGCGGAGCCGCAGAGCCAGAAGCTGGGAGAACTGAGCCCGGGCCAGGGTCCTCCTTGGGGGAGTGGAGTCCTCGGGGCGCGGCTGTGGGACTCTGCGGCGTGGGAGGGCTGAGCACGAGAAGTCGGGAGCCCGGGATGCGGGTGCTCGGGCCAGGATCCGCGCTCAGGGTAACCCGCTGGTGTGGACACTGCCGGGTGCTGCACGGGCATCTGGCCGTGCCTCAACCCAGGCCAAAACGCCTGCTGTGGCTCACCGTGGTTAGTGGGAGCCTCCGGTCTCGGGCCCACTTGCTTTTGCACCAGCGCAGGTGGGCGCCTGACAGGTCGCCGGACTCACAGGTTCCCCTCAGACACTCCCGGGCGCCCCCTGCCGGGCGGAGCTCAAACCCCACTTAGGAGGACTCTGCTTCGGGTCCTGGTCCTCTCGGAGCCCCTCTGTGAGGTCACAGCTTTGTCCAGAGGGAGGGCTGGGGGGCGCGGGCCTGCAGGGGAACCGGGGGGGCATTCAGGCTTGCAGGGGAGCAGGCAGAGGTCCGGCATGAGCGGGGAGGGGCAAGGACAGGGCAGCCAGGCCCTGACCGGGTGCGGTGCCATAGGGGAAAGACGCTCTGGGTTGCGGTAACAGGGTGACCGCAGAGTGACCTCTCAAAATGGATGGGGTAGAGGTGGACGCAGATGGGGCGTCCGTGAAGACGGAGTCTAGGCAGCAGGGAGGGTGGCCTGGGACCCCAGCACTGCAGACAGCACCCCCCCCCTTCCACGATGCCCCAGGAATGTTAAAATATTAAATTTCTTTGGAAGGCAGGGAGAGCGAGTGGGGGGGAGAGGAGAGCTACTGGGGGTTCACACTTCCCAAATGCCTGCAGTTCCTGAAGCCAGGAACGGGGACTCCATCCAGGTCTCCCTTGTGGGTGGTAGGGACCCGAGCAGGTGAGCTGTCACCCACTGCCTCCCGGGAGCTGTGGTGAGCAGCAGAGCTGGAACCCAGACACTCCGACCAGGGAGGTGGGGAACTTCACTGCTTTGCCAAATGCCCGTTCCCCACCCCCAACAATGTGAGAATTCGACCCCACCCGGGGATGGGGTGGCAGTGCACTGGAGACCTGGGTCCCAGGTCCCAGGACGGAGGCGACAGGGAACATGGGACATGGCTTGGCTGAGGGACAGGCCCTGTTTCTGTGCGCCCGGCGTGAGCTGATGGTGGGGTGGAGCTCCGGGGCTGCTGGGCTTTGGCGCCGTGTGCACCAGAGGGCAAGGGACCCAGACACAGCACAGGCTGGCTTATCGCGCCTCTTTTATTGTCCCCACCTCAAATTACAAAACTCTTCAACTCCGCCGCCCGCCCCCCATCTCAGCCCGGATCAAAGAGGCGAGAAGACTGGAAGCTCCCCCTCTGACAGCAGCGGCGACGCACTGGGTGCAAGCGGGGCCGGGTCTGGGGTGGAGGTGGGGACAGGGGAGAAGGAAGCGCTTGAGCCTCGGCTTCGCCTCACCCCTGTGCCCCCCGCCCTCTGCAGCCGCGCTGTCCCCTGGCCTTACCCGCCGGGGCGTCGGGGCGCGGCCCGGACGCCGGGGCCGCGGGGGCGCCGGGGCGGTGGTCCTCCAGGTGCAGGGTCATGGCGGGCCGCGAGGCCGTGGAGAAGGCGCACTGCATGCACGAGTAGCGGCCGCGCGTGTGCTCCCACACGATGCGGCCCGGAGCCGCGTGCCCTGCGGGCAGGCAGGCGGGACCCCATCAGTCCCGCGGCCGACCCCGAGGACGGCGGGCGCGGGCAGCGGCTTGGACGTTTCCTCGCTTCCCTGTCAGCTCCCGTGCGCGGGCGGCCGGGCCTAGCTGGATCTGTTTGCCCCGCCCGTCATCACCGCCGTAAACTCGGCTTATCCGCGGCCCCTGCGCCCACGAACCCTCGCAGGTGGGGAAAGGAGCGCTGCACGGCGAACGGGCGGGCGCGAGTTTCACACGGGAACGCCGGCGCAGAGGAAGGCGCAGGTGCCAGAGGTTTTTAAGGCAAAATCCTGTATTTCGGGGTGGCTTTTTTTTAGCCACGTGGGAACGGGACGGGCACAGATGCCTGCCAGTCTGCACTGCCCCTGAGGGCGCAGGAAGGAAAGCCCCGCCAACCCTCCCTGGTGGTCACCTGCACGCACCTGAGGGCGCATCGGAGCCGCCCTGGGGTCTTCGGGGGCTGCCGCCAGCACCTGCGACAAAGGGGCGGGTCAGGTCCAGAGTCAGGGGAGTCCAGCCCGCCGCTCCCTGCAGGAGGCCGCGCCCCCGACACTCACCTTGGCTCTTCTTCCAGACGGCAGCGCTGGAGGCCGGTGGCCCGGGCGCCGCAGCCAGGAAGGGGCGCAGGCGTGGGGGGCTTAGGCCGAAGGGCGCGGGGTTCAGGTAAGGTAGGAAGGGCCCGCTGGGCGCCGGGGCGGGGGTCGTGAAGGGCTCGAGCAGCGGGAACTGCAGGCCCGGCGCCGACGCGGGGTCAGGCTCCGGAGGCCGCTCCGGCGCTGGGGGCTCCTTGTCCAGGGCCGGGGGCGGCGGCGGGGCGGGGCTCTGCGCATGCTCTGCGCAGACATGCAGGTGCTTGAAGAGCGAGCGGTGCGTGCGGAAGCGCAGGAGGCAGTTTTCACACCTGCAGTGATAAGGCGCGTGTGTGCCACCCTGTGCCACCCGGGGACTCGCTCTGGGAGCGTGCGAAGGCCCCCCACTTGCAGGGACCGGGCTTCGCCAAGCGCCTCCCGCCCACGACAGCCGCGACCCCTCCAGGCTTGGAGCCCTGGCAACACGCGGAAGGAGGTCTCAATTTTAAGTTAGGGGGTGCGTTTTCCAACCACGCATGCTCCGCCCTTTCTCGCTTATGGGCAGCTCAGACGGGCGGGACTTGCCCGAGGCCACGCCCGTCTCCCCCACCTTGGCACCGAGGAGGGAGGGCGAGGGGCCTGGCCCTCGACCCCGGGCTGGGTGAGGCTCTCACTTGAAGTAGCGATTGGGCTTGTAGTGCAGCTTGCTGTGCGCCACCAGCTCCTGCATGCTGGGGAAGCTCTCGGTGCAGCTCGGGGCCGAGCAGCGGAAGAGCTTGCCTGGAGGGGCGGAGGGCAGAGGGGTGGCTGAGGCTGGCCCCCCGGAGGGGTGGGCCCTGCCGGCCTCCTGAGCACCGACCCGGGCCCTACCTTCCAGGGACTGTGTGGGGGGGCAGTGCGTACGAAGATGCTGTGCCAGGTCCCGAACGCTGGGGAAACTGAGACAGCAGCCAGGGCTGGAGCAGGGTATCTGCTTCCCTGCGGGATGACAGGACTGGGTGGTCAGCGGTCCCTTCCCCAGGGACACCACCAGCCACCCGCCGCCCCGCCCCTCCACCAGACTGGGCCGCCAGAGGGCACACGGCCTAGCTGGTGCTTGGTCCATGGGCAAAAGCACCCCTCGGGCAGGCCAGCTGGACCTCAGCGTCCCAAGTCTGCATTCCTCACTCCGGTAGTTCCCAGGTCACAGGTCACCTGGTGCTGGGCGACGTCTGGGAGGCCGCAGCTCCTCACTGGTCCCCGGGGCTGTGCCGGCTGGACCAGGGCTGGGTCCTGGGTCTGAGGCTGGGGAGGCACCCTGCTGTGTCCCTGTGGGCCACACTGGGGGCGTGGCTGCCCGGTTGGGGCCCGGCGCCTCCTCCAAGGAGGTGGAGGCAGTGGCGCTTGTGGCTGGCACCGCCGGGGCCAACACCTCCTTGTCGGTGTCACTGGAGCTGGGCTCTGCAGTGGCCGGTGTGGCCGGGCCGGGCCCCGACGGCTCCTCCTCCTGGTGGAAGGAAGAGGCGGAGGGAGCTCCTGTGCGCCCCGGGTCCACCTGGGCTCACCAGGGAACCCGTCCCAGGCGGCCCGGACAACAGGGCTCCGCATTTCTGGAGCCCCGTTCCCCACCTAGAAGTCACCCTGGCACCCCCATTCTAAGGAGGCACCTACCAGGCAGGGTGGGGGTAACTGTGCCCATGAGACGCATGGGCGTGGCCTAGGGGGGGTGGGGCCGCGGCTTGGAAGGCGGGGTTCTGGACTGGGCAACCCTAGGAGAGATGCCGGAGAGGCCAGAGGCGGATTGTTTGAGGATGGAGACAGGCCCCGCCAACCTCGGGCTGCGTACACGGACGTGGAGGAGCTGAGGGCCCGGATAAGCCTAGTAGAGGGGCGGAGCCCGAGCCCTGTGGGCGTGGCCGAGTCGAAACCAGGCCCGGAAGTAGGGGCAGGGCGCTTGCCGAGTGACAGCCAGCTGCGGGCTGGTGCCCGGATGTGGGGGCGGGGTCGGTCGGAGGGTGTGCGTTTGGCAGGGACGCTCCCTGTCGGTTCCCGCTGCTCCGCCGCGCCCGCGCCCCCGGCGCCGCGCTCACCATCCTCAACCTGGCTCGGCCTCTCGTTTTCGCGGTTCCGGCGGCTCGGGCTGAGGAGGCAGCGGCTTCCTCGGCGCTGCGGCCTCGAGCTCACGTCGGCGCCATTTTCCGAATCCCAGCTCTCGCGAGAGCGGGGGAGCGGAGCCTGCGCGAGGCGCCCGGCGCGGGGCGGGGCCTGAGATGGGCTCGCCCTGGGCAGCCGCGAGGTCGCCGCGGTGGGCGGGCGCGGTGGGCGCCCTGCGGAGGACCGGCGGTCGGGATGAGGGGCGCCCTCCGGGTCTCCGTGTCGGACATGCTTTCGGGCCCGCCCGCCACCCGCCCTCCGCAGGCGGCAAAGTGCGGCGCTCCTGCATTGCGGGGAAATTGGCAATTGTGGAAGGGGTCCGTGAGCAGCCGGTGGCTCAGGCTGGTCTTGGTCCAGGAGCCGAGGCCCCTAGCGGGCCGCTGCAAGGGTCTGATCACCAGACCCACGGAGGCATGTGCTGCTCTGGTAGATAAAGCCCCATTGGCCGGTACTGTCCGGAGGGCTTCGGGTGGAGGAGTTCCAGGTCCAGGCGGGGAGACTCCAGCTCCCCGGGGCCGCCCCCGCCCCCAGGCTTGCTGAATCCCACTTGGCCACCCCGAGAATTCCCTAAGGAGCGCGGCCTCGCTGACCGGTCGAAGGAAGGTCACCAGCGCCACCGCCCCAGGGTGAGGGGCGCACGGGCCGAGCTGCGCATGCACCTGCCGGCCCCATCTCAGTCTATCAGAACCTTCACCCCAGCTCCACGCACCTGCCGGCCCCATCTCAGTCTATCAGAACCTTCACCCCAGCTCCTCGGGGAGCCCGCGAATTAGGCAAGAGCTGCCCAGCTCCTTGCTCTGCAAATAAAGCCCCGATGTCCATGATTGGGTTTCTGAGCGTTGGGTGAGCGGACCCAGGTTTCGGGGTTCTTACAGCAACACCCACTATTTTCGGGGTTCTGAAACAGAGGGACAAATTTGTCTTTGCCAAGGAACAGTGGGGAGGCCAGCGCTCTGCAGGTGCATGGCCAGGACGGGGTGCAGAGGTCCGGAAGTGGCCTGGGGTGGGTCATCAGGGCCAGGTGAGCAGTGGAGACAGAGGGTGTGGTTTGTGTTACTGTAACCACTGATGAATTTTTAGCAGGAGGAGGCTTACCGTCGGCTCTGTGGGGGTCAGTTGAAGGAGAGGCCCTCTGGGGGAGATGGGACAGTACAGCTTAGATCTCTGTAACACGTTATCCAACCATCCCAGAGGTGCTGGCTGAGCTGAAGACAAACGGAGGCCTCGTCAATGCCTGTGCCTCTGTTGTAAGATGTAGGTGAGGATGTTGTGGTGTGATGCCTGCTTCCCCTATCGGAGTGCCTGGTTTCTAGTCCTGCCTCCAAGTTCAAGCCAGCTCCCTGCTAATGCGCACCTTGGGAGGCAGCAGGTGGTGGCTAATGTACTCCGGCCCCTGCCACCCACCACCCACCGGGGAGATCTGGATGAAGTTCCAGGCTCCTGCTTCTGCCTGGCCCAGCCCTCGCTGTTGGGGGCATTTGGGGAGTGAACCAGCAGAGGAACAATCTCTCTCTCTCTCTCTGCCTTTCAAATAAAGATAAATAGAATTTTTTTTAAAAAAGTAAAACAAGACATACCTGTGACTTTTATATGCTGAGAATACCGTTAGAGGGAGAGTGACTTTTCACTCTTTTGTGCGCCTTGAATGAAAAAGTTTTTCATTTCCTTACCACTCTTCCAGTTACAAAGTCATATGTTTTAAGAAACAAAGATCTCTTTGGTGCTGGAGTGTGTTTGTGTGTGTGTGTGTGTGCGTGCGCGGTGGAGTTTGGTGCAATCTGGGGAAGTGAGACCTCAGAGGGGACTCGGACTCCAGGAAGGGAGGACAGGGACGGGGATTTTGTAAGAGTCAACAGGATGTGGGGCCCAGGAGAGGGTGGGGCCAGGGTGACTCTGAGGTTTGTCTTCGAAAGAAGCTGTCAAAATATGTCACACCAGGGTAGCTCTTTGGCTCAGCAGTTAACATGCTGCTTGGGACACCTGTGTCCCCTATCACAGTGCCTGGGGTTCAATCCCAGCTCCGTGCCCGATTCCAGCTCCCTGCTAATGCGCGCTCGAGGAGGCAGCAGGCGGTGGCTCAAGTCCTTGGGTCCCTGGATGGAGTTCCCAGCTCCTGGCTTCAGTCTGGCCCAGCCTTTGCTGTTGTGGGATTTTGGGGAGTGGGCCAGTGGATGGGAGCTGGAGCTCTTTGTCTGTCTCTTTCCCTCAAATAAATTAAAAATAAGTACATGAAGTTCTTTAAAAAAGAATATGTCACATCCACTTCCTTTTCCATCTCCAATGCCCATGCCAAACCTCATCCACCTGTCCTGCCCAGAAAGCTCTATGGCCATGGGGGCTTGGAGGTGTGCCCAGCATGGGGGGAGGTGGAGGTGGAGGGGTGTTCATGGCGGAGAAGGAGGACAAAAGCCCTGGTGAAGTGGGTGCCTCCAGCCTGTTCCACCCCCCCCCCCCCAGCTAAACCTTTTTTCTTTCTTTCTTTCTTTCTTTCTTTTTTTTTTTTTTTAAGATTTATTTATTTGAAAAGCAGAGCAACACAGAGGAGGAGAGACAGATAGAGAGAGATCTTCCATCTGCTGATTCACTCCATGAACGCCCACATCAGCCAGGGCTGGGCCGGGCAGGCTGAAGCCAGGTGCCAGAAACACCCTCTTGGTCTCCTGCATGGGCGGCAGGGACCCAAGGACGAGCCATCACCGGCTGCTTTCCCAGGCTCATCAGCTGGGAGCTGGATGGGCAGCTAGGCAGCTGGGACTTGAACCGGCGCTCTGATGTGGGACCTGGGCCTCCCAAGCAGCTTAGCCCACTGCACCGCAAAACCAGCAGCTGCCCCCACAGCTAAGTCTTGCACACAGTGGTGGCTGGGCACTGGCATAAAGAGAATCAGGGCTTGGGGGAGGGCCAGGGCCCATTCAGCAGACTGCATTTCTGGAAAGACCAGTGGGGAGGCCCAGCGGCTTTCCCTGGGATGTCTTCCCAGCCACGTGCAGCTTCAGCAAAGGAAAGTGGACCCAGTCAAGCTTTGGTGAGGTGAGAGGGGGACAGATCAAAAAGCTCAAGGAAGACGCAATTTAAAGATAAAATGTATATTGGTGCCAGAAAAATTATAAAAACTCAAAATCCACACATACATTTTTTTCATAATACTAGTTTTGCACGAATTTGTTTTGAAGACCCCTGCTATGAAGGCACGGCTTGGCTCTGTGGTATCTTGGGTAAGTGACTGAACCTCTCAGCCTCCATTATTCCACCTGTAAAATGGGGGTATCTATTGCCCCTGCGTTGCAAGGTCGTGAGAGCACAGTCCTTATGGTCAGTGCTTTTGCCTGGCCGATGTTTATTGCCTTAGAGATGAGAGGAGGAGGCAAGTGGCATCGCCGGATACCTGCCCTGCCATGGACCGTGCCTGGTCAGCATCTTGTGGAAAGCCCAGGACACGACTCAGCCTGTACGCACAAGGCAGCTAGGTAGGAGGTAGGTGCTGCACGTACCCTCTTTTGACACATGAAGAAACCAACACTTGGGCAGGGAGGGATGCCAGGGCCCAGGGGTGGGGTGGGGTGGGGTCTGCAGCGGTGACCCATGGCCTGAGCTGGGCTGGAGGTCGTAGGGTTGGCCTTTCTGGCCAGGGCAGCCAAGGGCAATGCGGCTCCTTGGCAGGCAGGCACGTTTGGCACGTGGGAGGGTGCAACTGCAGTCCCCTCCCCAGGTCAGATCTTCTCCACGTAGTTTCCCGGGAACAGGCCCTCCTGACCATGCAGCCGGCCTTTCCACCAGCCCGAGGGATCTGTGGGAGAGAGGAGAGCGGTAGGCCTTGTCAGGCCGGCCCCACAGGAAGCCCTCAGGCCAGTTCTGTCTGACACAGCTCCATGTCCTTGACCTGCCAGAGGCAGGGGACATCCAAAACACACATAGAGGGGCTGGCGCTGTGGCATAGGGTAAGGGGAAGTTCAAGTCAGCAGTTCAAGTCCCGGCTGCTCCACTTCTGATCCAGCTCCCTGCTGATGGGCCTGGGAGAAGCAGCAGAACATGGCGCAAGTGCCGGGGCCCCTGCTATCCACGTGGGAGACCCAGGGGCTGTATGAGCAGGAAGCTGGAGCCCAGTATGAACCCTGGCACTGCAATATGGGGATGTGGGCATCTTAGCCAGTGCCCTAACTGCTGCCCCTCCAGGAACCTGTCAAGACCCTTCCCATGGCCTTTCCTAGCTATTGGCTTGTACATTTTCTAGAACATTCTTTGCTTCTGCTCTTTCCTCCCCGCTTCCTCCTCAAGACCCCTCCCCAACCTCACAGTGTGGTCCCAGGAATGACCAGGTCTCCTTGACCACCATGGGGCTCCTGCCCATACCTGCAGAGTGGGCTGGTGAGTCCCAGCCTCTCAGGGGGTGGCCCAGAGGACCAAGGTAGGAGGCCGTTCAGGTGGACACCTTTCCGAGTCACAGGGGTCTGTGTGGTGGGTTCTGCTATGGCTGTGTGTTTCACTTATGGGCAACACCAGGCTCAAGTACTAGGTGACTCAGGGAGGCCAGACCCCAAGGGTTTGAGTAAGATTTGAGCCCTGAACTCAGGCAGTGTTTCTTGATGTCTTCGGTTAATAGTGCAGAGGAGTGGAAGTTAACCCAATACTGGGGTTTAGGGTGGACCTGATTAGATTGGATTAGTTTAGAAGGCCATGGCCAGGGGCTGGCTATATGGCACAGCAGGTAAAGCCACTGTCTGCGACTCTGCATCCTATATGAGCACTGGTACGTGTCCAGGCTGCTCCACTTCCGACCCAGTTCCCTGCTCATGACTTGGGAAAAGCAGCAGAGGATGGCCCAAGTGCTTGGGCTCCTGCACCCATATGGGGGACCTGAATGAAGCTCCTGGCTTCGGCCTAGCTCAGCCCTAGCTGTTGCAGCCATCTGGGGAGTGAACCAGCGGCTGGAAGATCTCTCTCTGTCTCTCTGTGTCTCTCCTTCTCTGTAATTCTGACTTTGAAATAAATTAATTTTAAGAAAATAAGAAGGCATGGCCAGAGACTGAGCTGTTGATGTTGGACTGGGAGCCAACATAAACCTCTTTGCTGCCCCAGATGCTTCATTGCAGTCCTAGAAGCTGGCTTAGGGGGACCTCCAGAGCCAGGGCCATGGAGCCTATGCAGCCACTGGAGCAGGAGAGAGTATCTCTGGGAGTATCTCTGAGTGGAGGGGCTGGTTGTCTCTGTTCTTCCCCAAGGATGGAAGGGTGTGTACCCCCTCGGGGGGCTTCCTGGCAGCACCAGCATTCTGACCAGCCCCGGCCCAGGTCACCCACCTTCCATGAGGATCTCTATGACCTCGTTCACACTGAAGCTCAGCTCGTCCACGTCTTGGCCGATGTACTGGTACAGCGCCCGGCACCGTGGGCCATGGGTCCGTGGTTGGGGCTTGGGTCGGCCCACACCAGGCACAGGCCTCTGTCCCACGCTGCGCTTCCTCTGTATGCTGCGGGCACAGGGGGTGCCGATTGCAATCCCAGACACTCCCCTGGCCCCCGTCCACCTCCTGGGGCTGCCCTCCCTCCCTGCCTACCCAGCCACGCCCTGGTCTGGCACGTTGAGGAATTCTGTGTTGTGCTCTGAGGGCGGCCGTGCTCGGGGTCGTCTGCTGGCCCCCAGAGTGGAGGACGGAGGGCCTCGGGGAGGCCGCTGGGAGCTTCCTCCAGACATGATCTCCAGGGGCAGGGGGCCCCCTCTGGCGGAGGGGGGCACCCCATTGCGATCCAGGCCTGCAATGGGAGCAGGGATGGGGATATTCATCAGGCAGTGTTTGAGGAAGGCTGGGCTCCAAATTCCCAGACTTCGTAACCCTGGGCCAGAGCTACGTTTGGCTAGGGGGAGACTCCCTGGCACCCCCTATAGGAGGGTGCTTGCTGGGTGGGTGGGTTTTGGAGGATTGTAAGAGCTTAGCAAGGTAGCTGGGCATAGAAAAGATAAGAACAAACGTGGTGAGTTGGCAAAACAAGATACAGTCTGCGAGATAGGAGAGTAGGTTGGGAAGAGAGAACCGGTCAGGGGTTAGCTGGGGGTGGATTCCGAAGGGCTTTGAATGCCAAACTAGGCTTAGGGGTTCTCCAGTGGGAGATGGGGCGCTGTGGAGGGTTCTGCACAGAAACAGGTGGTCAAGTGTGCTTGTTGGGGTCCATGGACTGGGGGTCCGGCTTAGGCCATGCGGCCCACAAGAGGCAAGGGAAGACCCTTTGTGAGAGGTGGTCTCCTCACCTCTGGGGGGCCCTGGGGCTGCCCGCGTGGGGTGCGGGCCTGACCTCCGGGGTTTTCCTTGGGCCATTCCTTTCCGGGTAGGCTCTGAAAAGGAAAAGGACGCCTGACTAACCTCTTGGCCCACCCAAATGTCCTGTCCACTCTGGCTCCGCCCCCTCAGATTCATTGGTTTTCCTTCAGGACTCCTCGTTAGTTATTGGTACACTTGCTCTGTCCAGTGATCGGCCCCGCCCCCTCCTTGCCTCTGGACACGCCCATTTCAGGGCATGCCCCTCATTCCATTGGTCGGTTTGACACATTGGGTTGCCCCTTCACGTTTCTCCTCCACTCATTGGTCACCTCTCTTTAATACTCTCTAGACACTCCCCCTCCATGGCGCTCATCCACTCATGACCAGCATTACTTGCCCCGCCCCCGAGTCCTCGATTGGTCCCCTTGCTGGCCCCGCCTCCCACAAGGCCCGCCTCTTCCTGAGCACCGCCTCTTGGGGGGGGGCATCCCCGGTTTTGCGCAGACTCACTGGAGCTCTTGGGCAACCCGTCGCCCACGCTGACCGTGAGGGACCGGCCACTGGCCTTGAGCACCGCCAAGTCGCCGGAGCCGCGGGAGAAGGTGACGCTGCGGGTGCCGCCTCCGCCCCAGCCCTCTTTTTTCACTCGGAATTGTAGTCTGCGGGGGAGAAGAGGAAGCTGGCG
>NC_084845.1:72631603-72694103 GCF_033115175.1 Lepus europaeus | reverse complement strand
CCAGAGCAGCGAAGCAAGAACTCACTACGGAGTGCACAGCATGGCACTGAGCTGGTGCACACACTCTGTAGTTATACACAGTGAGAACACACAGCAATCCACCACACCCAGGAAATCAACTCTCACAGCACAAAACTCTAAAACCCCACTCACTACGGAGTGCACAGCATGGCACTGAGCTGGTGCATGTGAGACCTGAGCCTGGATCAAGGTGTAACTATTTGTAATTAGGCCTCCATCTTGTACCTTGGGCCTGACCAGGCCCTGAACCCTAAGCCAGAAGCTCCTAAAAGTAAATAAATGAACTCCCCTTGCAATAAACTCTCCTAGCAACAGCCGATTAGCAGACAACAGAGAAATACCTAGAGTTCCTGGTGTCTTCTCAGGGCAGATAAGGTGACTGATAGTTTCCCGAGACCCTGCAGTTCGGCACGTACACCCCAGCAGCTCAGACCCTGTGCTTCAGCCAATAAATTCAAACGGCATCAACCCCAAAGCCATCCAACCACCTTTAGTAGGTCCGTTCCCGCCACTGGATGCACTAATCAATTCTAGGAGATGTCCTTTGAATCTCCCGCGGGATGAGATGATTTGCTAGATGGTACCATGATGTATGGAGTGTCTCTGAAACCCTATAAAAACCCTGTTAACTGAAGGGTCGGGGCTCTCAATTCAGACCCGCTGCATTGGTGTTGATTGAGAGACCAGGCCGGACCTGCAATAAAACTCTCGTGTGCTTTACAGCGGTATTGGCTCCTTGGTGGTCTTTGGGGACAACTGAACTGGGCATAACAGTGCACACACTCTGTAAAGTTATACGCAGTGTTAACACACAGCAATCCACCACACCCAGGAAATCAACTATCACAACACAAAACTGAAAAATTCCACTCACTAGGGAGTGCACAGCATGGCACTGAGCTGGTGCACACACTCTGTAAAGTCATACACAGTGTTTTCTTTCTTTCTTTCTTCCTTTTTTTTTTTTTTTTGACAGGCAGAGTTAGACAGTGAGAGACAGAGAGAAAGGTCTTCATTTTCTGTTGGTTCACCCCCCAAATGGCCACTATGGCCGGCGCGCTGTGCCAATCCAAAGCCAGGATCCAGGTGTTTCCTCCTAGTCTCCCATGTGGGCACAGGGCCCAAGCCTTGGGGCCATCCTCCACTGCCTTCCTGGGCCACAGCAGAGAGCTGGACTGGAAGAGGAACAACCGGGACTAGAACCCGGGGTGCCAGCGCCGCATTCGGAGGATTAGCCAAGTGAGCTGTGGCATCGGCCTATACACAGTGTTAACACACAACAATAAACCACACCCAGGAAATCAACTATCACAGCACAAAACTAAATTCCACTTCAGTAAATCTCACAGTAAGAGTATACCTCAGGAATAAATGTTCACTGGGAAAAGTGTTACATATTGAAAGTTACAGAACATCAGTGAATGGAGTTAAAGACAAACATAAATACAAAGACCTACTGCACATATACAATAGAACACCAAATTTTTTTAAATTAATTAATCAATTTGAAATCAGAGTTAAAGAGAGAGAGAAGGAGAGGCAGAGAGGTCTTCCATCCAATGGTTCACTCCCCAATTGGCCGCAACAGCCAGAGCTGTGCTGATCCAAAGCCAGGAGCCAGGAGCTTTCTCCAGGTCTCCCGCATGGGTGCAGGGGCCCAAGGACTTGTCCATCTTCTACTGACTTCCCAGGCCATATCAGAGAGCTGGATCAGAAGTGGAGCAGCCGGGAGTCAAACTGGTGCCCATATGTGATGCTGGCACTGCAGGAGGTGGCTTTACCCGCTATGCCACAGCGCGGGCCCTAACACCTAGAATTGTTTAAGACTGCGGTACCACAGAGTAAATGATACGCAGATTCAATCTGATTGTTATCAAATCTCAAAAGCCATGGGCAATGTATTCGGAAAATTATCCCAAGACTCATCTGGAATTTCAAGGGATGCTACCTAAACGGCCAAAGCAACCATAAACAAAGGAATATAAATTAAGGAGACTCACACTTCCCCATTTCAAATCTTTATTTATTTTTTTGACAGGCGGAGTTAGACAGTGAGAGAGACAGAGAGTTATACAGTGAGAGAGAGAGACACAGAGAGAAAGGTCTTCCTTCCGTTGGTTCACCCCCCAAATGGCCACTACTGCCGGCACACTGCACCGATCTGAAGCCAGGAGCCAGGTGCTTCCTCCTGGTCTCCCATGCAGGTGCCTTCCCGGGCCACAGCAGAGAGCTGGACTGGAAGAGGAGCAACCAGGACAGAATCCGGCGCCCCAACCAGGACTAGAACCCGGGGTGCAGGTGCTATAGGCAGAGGATTAGCCAAGTGCGCCATGGTGCCAGCCCCCATTTCAAATCTTAACACCAGGCTGGCACCACGGCTCAATAGGATAATCCTCCGCCTGCAGCGCTGGCACACCAGGTTCTAGTCCCGGTCGGGGCGCCGGATTCTGCCCCAGTTGCCCCTCTTCCAGGCTAGCCCTCTGCTGTGGCCCAGGAGTGCAGTGGAGGATGACCCAAGTGCTTGGGCCCTGTACCCCATGGGAGACCAGGAGAAGCACCTGGCTCCTGGCTTCGGGTCAGCGTGGTGCCCCCGCCGCAGCACACTGGCCGCAGTGGCCATTGGAGGGTGAACCAATGGCAAAAGGAACATCTGAAGACACTACAAAGACAGCTGAAAACACTGTCAGATTAGGAAAAAAAAAAAGTCCACGTTTTCACCGATTATTTCTCCAACATCCAACACAGAACCTCTGTGACCAGACTCACAAGCAGGTCTCAGACCGCAGCTGGAGGCCCACAGTTCAGTCTAAATATGATGCAGTCTGCCTAGCGATAGCATCAGAAACACAGGATAAGGCCTCAGCCCCACAGGCTGCCACTTCTGATGTCACTCACACGTTCCCACGTTACCAAGGACTTGTATCCAACCCTGTCACTAACCAGAGCCTCCCGCGATCCCCTCCTCAGTTTCAATCATGTGCTCACAGAACCCAGGGAACATTGCACTCACCAATGCCAGCTTATTACACAGCTCTCTTAAGGCTGCACGTGAACAGCCAGAGGACCAGCACAGGCCAGGCAGTCATGGCGAAGTACAGGGCTCTCAAACCCTCCACGTGCAGCCTCCCTCCTTCCTCCTTGTCTTCAGCAACACAGAAGCTGTTTGAACCCCACACCTTTGGACTTTTATGGCCATTAATGATGGACTCAGTCCTCTCCACAAAGCCTGGGGCTTGGGTAAAAGGTTGGGGTGGGGGCTAAAACTCTGTACCTGGAACCACAGGGTTGGTTCCCCTGGCAACCAGGCAGCCTGGGGCTGTCCAGGAACCTCCAACTACCAGCTAGTAGCACACAAGACATCACTTCACACATTCTGAAGTCTAGGTAACAGCTGAGTGCCAGGAAACTGAGGCACAGGAGGCCGCATGTGCACCTCTTGTTTCACAACCCAAAAAATTGAAGAGAATATTTACACACTACACATCTAACAGCATGCTGTCCAGAATATGTCCTGTGTGTTTTCTTTCCTTTTTAATATTCATTTATGTATATGAAACTCAGAGTTACAGAGAGGGAGACAGAGAGAGACAGAGACAGAGACAAAGAGAAAGAAAGATCCATCCACTGGCTCACTCCCAAAATGGCTGCAATGGTTGTGGCAGGGCCAGGGTGAAGCCAGGAGCCAGGAACTTCATCCTGGTCTCCCATGTGGGTGGCAGGAGCCCAAGCACTCGAATCATCTTCTGCTATTTTCCCAGCCCATTCCCAGGAAGCTGGATCAGAATTAGAGACCCAGAACTGAAATCTGCACTCATATGGAACGCTGGTATCCTAGTTGGCAGCTTTACTGGCTACACCACAATGCCAGCCTGAATCCTATGTCTTTTCTTAAAATGATGAAATAATTGTTGAGAAATAATATAAAATGAAATGAATGTAGACACAAACTTTACTACATGTACAGTCACTCAAATCGGTGTATACATTAAAATTTGAAATGCAAAGTGTAAACATTCAAGAACTAAAAGCAGAAGAAAATCTATGTGCCCTGGCATTTGGTAATTACTTTTAACACACAACACAAAAAGACAATCTCCAAAAGAAAACAATTAATATCATGGACTTCATAGAATTAATTTTTCTACTCTGTGACCCATTATGTGCAGAGAACAAAAAGACAAGCCACAGATTGGGAGAAAATGATAACAAAATACATCTGACAAAGAATGTGTATTCAAAATACACAGAGGTTCCTAAAAATAAAAAATAACCACAAACAACTTCACTAAAAATGGGCAAATAAATGGTGACCTGGCCACTAAGATATTTATTAGAACTGCTAGACGACAAAACAAGAACAAAACAGCAGCTGTGGGAGGGGAACAGGAAGTCTCCTTGGTGCTGCAGGAGGCAATGGCACAGCCACCACGTGCTTTTCCCAGGGAGAACCAAGTGTCACTGTACAATCCAACATCTACACCGTACATGGTCTGTGTTTAAAACGTTGCCTTGAAAAATATTTCCAGACAGCAATCACCAGGTAAATTTGTTCAGACTTACGGTAATAGTGTTGTTACCGAAGAAACTGCAGGGTTCTTGTCTTCGCACAAGAAAGAATTCAGGCGTGAGACAGAGAGTAGGGGGAGGTAAAATAGCAAGGTTTATTAGGGAAGGGACATCCGTAAGAACGGGTGGGCACCTCTCCAGACAGGACCTGGGGGGAAGGGTGAGGTTATATGTTGAGTGGAGAGATTACACCTGGCCAGACCAGGCCGGCGGCTCAGCACAGAGGCAGAGGGCTAAGCTCGCAGTCCGGTTGAGGCCGGGGGTTTTTAAGGAGATGGGTCTTTGTGTTCACACATCTCCTCCTGAAACAAAGGGTTTGATGGCTGTAAATATTAAGAAGCTCCTATCTGAGTTTTCCCCTGAAGATATCAGACAGGAGGAAGCCTAGCTGGCGCCATCCTGGGTTCAGAGGAAGGGTGAGCAGGACCCCCTAGAGAATGGAGATCTGGAGCAGGGTGTTTGAAATGCAGATACTGGGCTGCACCTGGGAGATTGTGGAAGCTTGTCAGGCAGGAAGCAGGAGGGGTGGGGGCCTCCACCTGGCAGGTTATCAGGTAGAAGGGGGCAGGGCAGGATGCGAAGGCCGGCCGGGCTGCCCCTGAAACGTTATGGGGATGACTTTGAGATGTAGATGCACATGCTGGATGTAGAAGTCTTCTCTTTAGGCTTTTGGCATACACACATAAGCTCATACCTAACTTCCTACTGTTACCAGAGAAATTGCAGGGTTCTTGTCTTCGCGCAAGAAAGAATTCAGGCGTGAGACAGAGAGTAGTGGGAGGTAAAACAGCAAGGTTTATTAGGAAGGAACCTCTGTAAGGACGGATGGGCACCTCTCCAGACAGAGCCTGAGAGACTGGTGGGGGGGGTGGGGGAAGGAGGGAGGTTACAGGTTACATGTTGAGTGGAGAGATTACACCTGGCCAGGCCAGGCGGGCGGCTCAGCAAAGATGCAGAGAGCTGAGCACGCAGTCCAGTTGAGGCTGGGGGTTTTTAAGGAGATGGGTCTTGCTTCCCCACCTCTGCTCCTCTTGGAACAAAGGGCTTTTGGGATGTAAATAGAAAAACTTTTATTGAAGGTCTGAAACTAAGGACTTTATGGATGCAAATGTTATCAGACCGCAGGAAGGGAGCAGGGTGTTTGAGATGCAGATACTAGGCTGCACCTGGGAGAAGGTGGAAGATTGTCAGGCAGAAGGGGGCAGGGCAGGATGGGAGGCCAAGGCTGCCCCTGAAACATTATGGGGAAGACTTTGAGATGCAGATGCATATGCTGGACTTATGCAGCACCGCTCTCCCCCAGTCTGAGCGACTGGGCACTCTCTCTCAGGTCCTGTCTGGAGAGGTGCCCATCCGTTTTTACGGATGTCCCTACCCTAATAAACTTTGCTACTTTTACCTCCCACTACTCTCTGTCTCACGCCTGAATTCTTTCTTTTCTCCAGTAACACACCCACGTGGGAGACCTGGACAGAGCTCCTGGCCCCGGGCTTCGACCTGGCCCAGCCCTGGCCGTTGCAGCCATTTGGGGAGGGAACCACCCTCTCCTATCTCTATGTCTCTCCCTCTCTCGCTGTAACTCTTCCAAATACATAAATCATTTTAAAAAGAGGTTACTTGAATGTGACTGGATGGAGAGTGCGTGACTGGATGGAGAGTGCTCCGTCACCATAAGACATCTGAGCTGGAAGAGGGGAGTCGGGCTGGGCCCCAAGGGAAACCTGCAGGTTTTCTTCACGATGTCTGTGCAACACCAAGGAGAAGCGAGAGCTTCACCCTAAAACAGAGTTGCTTTTCTCAGACGACCGCCTGTTCATTTACTTGTAACATTAAAGTTACAAGACTGGGGAGGGGGATTAGCAGAGGCAAGGTTTGGAGAGGTCCCCCCTGGACCACGGAGGCCACGGGTCAGCCGAGTTTATCTCGCACGGAGCCCGGGGGGCAGGCCTCACCACACTGTGGCAGAATAGGAAACTTTCTAAGCCACGAGCTCCACACAGGCCACTCACGGCCGTCGGACACCTGCGGGCTCTGCGCCGTCACAGAACTGTGAGTGCTCCGGGCGGCGCTGTGGCCCTGGCCTGGCCCAGTGCTGGACTCTGCGGCTGTCGGACACCTGTGGGTTCTGCGCCGTCACAGAACTGAGTGCTCCGGGCGGTGCTGTGGCCCCGGCCTGGCCCAGTGCTGGACACTGCGGCTGTCAGACACCTGCGGGCTCTGCGCCGTCACAGAACTGAGTGCTCGGGGCAGAGCTGTGGCCCTGGCCTGGCCCAGTGCTGGACACTGCGGCTGTCGGACACACCTGCAGGTTCTGCACCGTCACAGAACTGTGAGTGCTCCGGGCGGCGCTGTGGCCCCGGCCTGGCCCAGTGCTGGACACTGCGGCTGTCGGACACCTGTGGGTTCTGCACCGTCACAGAACTGAGTGCTCTGGGCGGTGCTGTGGCCCCGGCCTGGCCCAGTGCTGGACACTGCGGCTGTCGGACACCTGCGGGCTCTGCCCCGTCACAGAACTGTGAGTGCTCCGGGCGGCACTGTGGCCCTGGCCTGGCCCAGTGCTGGACACTGCGGCTGTCGGACACCTGCGGACTCTGCGCCGTCACAGAACTGTGAGTGCTCCGGGCGGCGCTGTGGCCCCGGCCTGGCCCAGTGCTGGACACTGCGGCTGTCGGACACCTGCGGGCTCTGCCCCGTCACAGAACTGTGAGTGCTCCGGGCGGCACTGTGGCTCCGGCCTGGCCCAGTGCTGGACACTGTGGCTGCCGGACACCTGTGGGCTCTGCGCCGTCACAGAACTGAGTGCTCCCGGCGGTGCTGTGGCCCCGGCCTGGCCCAGTGCTGGACACTGCGGCTGTCGGACACCTGCGGGCTCTGCGCCGTCAGAACTGTGAGTGCTCCGGGCGGTGCTGTGGCCCTGGCCTGGCCCAGTGCTGGACACTGTGGCTGTCGGACACCTGCGGACTCTGCGCCGTCACAGAACTGTGAGTGTTCCGGGCGGCGCTATGGCCCCAGCCTGGCCCAGTGCTGGACACTGCGGCTGTCGGACACCTGCGGGCTCTGCGCCGTCACAGAACTGTGAGTGCTCCGGGCGATGTTGTGGCTCCGGCCTGGCCCAGTGCTGGACACTGCGGCTGTCGGACACCTGTGGGCTCTGCGCCGTCACAGAACTGAGTGCTCCGGGCGGCGCTGTGGCCCCGGCCTGGCCCAGTGCTGGACACTGCGGCTGTCGGACACCTGCGGGCTCTGCGCCGTCACAGAACTGTGAGTGCTCCGGGCAGCGCTGTGGCCCCGGCCTGGCCCAGTGCTGGACACTGCGGCAGTCCAGAGAGTGAACCAGCAGACGGAAGGTCACACCCGTTCTCTGTACTGTTTCAAGTAAATATATAAATAATAAAAAATAAATGAGCAAAGCTAGTCCAGAGCTACTCCTTGTGAACGAATTCTTAAACCCGGAGCGCACCGGTTAATCCTTACCGGTCTAGGACCAGGGCTCCATCCAGGGCCTCCAGGGGCTGGGGCGAGGCTGACAGGGGCTCCTCTGCCTGTCTCCCCTTTCCCGCATCTTTCCTTCAGCCCCGGCCCCTGAACCCCGACAGCGCCTCCCTGCCCGGTCCTGAGGGGAACGGAGCTGCGGCCTCCCAGGCCGAGGCACCTGCCCGGGTGGGTCCCGAGGAGAGGGAGGTCGTCGCGGTGGAGGAGGAGCCAACGGCAGAGGAACCGCGGCGCTACCGGGCGGCGGGGCCGGGGCGGGCGCCCCCTGGCGGCAGCCCCCTGATCCTGAAGCTGGCGGCCCCCAGAGCCCCAGACCCCGGCTGGAGGGAGAATCAGGCAGAACCAGAGCCGCCATAGAGCATGAACCGAGGGGCCTGGCCAGGAGACACAAGTCACTGGCGGCGCCGCGGCTCACTAGGCTAATCCTCCGCCTGTGGCGCCAGCACCCCGGGTTCTAGTCCCGGTCGGGGTGCCGGATTCTGTGCCAGTTGCCCCTCTTCCAGGCCAGCTCTCTGCTGTGGCCCGGGAGTACAGTGGGGGATGGCCCAAGTGCTTGGGCCCCGCACCCCATGGGAGACCAGGAGAAGCACCTGGCTCCTGGCTTCGGATCGGCGCAGTGCACTGGCCGTAGCGGCCATTTGGTGGGTGAACCAATGGAAGGAAGACCTTTCTCTCTGTCTCTCTCACTGTGTAACTCTGCCTGTCCAAAAAAAAAAAAAAAAGGCACTTGATTTGCTATGTATCAGTAACAATGTAAAAGAAACATTGAAATTTGAAAACTAGAAAATGAAATTGTTAAAATGTGACACCGGTAACAGTTGCACTACCTAAAATTAAAGTCCTTAAGCAAAATCTTACCTCTGCCTCTCTATAGTTCTGCCTTTCAAACACACAAATCTTTTCTAAAAATGTGAACCTAGGAGCTGCCACTGTGGTGCAGCAGGTTAAAGCCCCAGCCTGCAGCACCGGCATTCCAGATGGGCGCCAGTTTCCTGGCTGCTCCGCTTCCGATCCAGCTCTCTGCTATGGCTAGGAAAGCAGTGGATAATGGCCCCTGAACCCATGTAGGAGACCTGGAAGAAGCTCCTGGCTCCTGGCTTCGGATCAACTCAGCTCTGGCCGTTGTGGCCAACTGGGGAATGAACCAGTAGAATGGAAGATCTCTCTCTCTCTCTCCCTCTCTCTCCCTCTCTCTCCCTCTCTCTTTCTGGCTCTAACTCTCTTTGTAACCCTTTCAAATAAGTAAAATAATTCTTTAAAAAATGAGAACCAATAAAATAATCCAGAATAAAATGGACATAAACATGTACTTTGTGGGGCCGGCACTGTGGTGTAGCAAGTAAAGCCACCACCTGCAGTGCCGGCATCTCATATGGGCGCCAGTTCAAGTCCCAGCTGCTCCACTTCTGGTCCAGCTCTCTCCTATGGCCTGGGAAAGCAGTGGAAGATGGCCCAAGTCCTTGGGCCCTGTACCTGCATGGGAGACCCAGATGAAGCTCCTGGCTCCTGTCCAGGGGAGTGAACCAGTGGATGGAAAACTTCTTTCTCTCTGCCTCTCCTTCTCTCTGTGTAACTCTTTCAAACAAATAAATCTTTAAAAAAGACATGTATTTTGTGATGTTTTTAAATTTATTTTTATTTATTTGAAAGGCAGAATTAGAGAAAAGGAGAGACAGAGGTCTTCCATCTGCAGGTTCACTCCCCAAACGGCTGCAAAGGCCAGAGCTGGGCCAATCTGATGTCAAGAGCCAGGAGCTTCTTCCAGGTCTCCCACGTGGGTGCAGGGACCCAAGGACTTGGGTCATTTTCCACTGCTTTCCCAGGTTACTAGCAGGGTGCTAGACTGGAAGTGGAGCAGCCAGGACTCAAACTGAGCCTATATGGGATTCTTGGGCTGCAGGCTGCAGCTTTACCTGCTGTGGCATAGCACAATTCCCATGGTAAGTTTTTAGATGTAAGCCCACAAGCCAAACAATGAAAGAAAATAACCAATAATATAGACTGTTAGATTTAAAAATCTGCTCTGTGGGGGCAGATGTTGTGGATCAGTGGATTAAGTTGCGACTTGGGATGTCCACATTCTGTGTCAGAGTGCCTGGCGCGAGTCCCGGGTACTCCCAGCTTGCAATCCAGCATCGAGCTCGTGCTTCTGAGAGGGCGCAACAAGCCCGGCCCAGTGGAGACCTGGATGCAGTTCCTGGCCCAGACCCAGTGTTGTAGGCACTTGGGGAGTGACGCTGGAAATGGAAAATCTCTCTCTGCCTCTGTCTGTCTTGGAGGGCGCCATTGTAAGGGACATTAGCCCATCTCAGACTGCATCTCCCAGAGACCCCTGTGGGCGTCTCCCAGAATGCCCACAAGTGTCCTGCCTCAGACTCCATCTCCCAGAGATCCCTGTGGGTGTTGCGTCAGAGGAGTCTCCCAGAATGCCCTGTGCGTGTCCCGCCTCAGACTCCATCTCCCAGAGATCCCTGTGGGTGTTGCGTCAGAAGACCGTGTCTCCCAGAATGCCCCGCGGGCGTCCCGCCTCAGACTCCATCTCCCAGAGCCCCGTGGGCGTCCCCCCTCAGACCCCGTCTCCCGGAGCCCGACTGGTGCCCACCTGAGTCCAACGCCCAGAGCCCAGCGAGCGGCAAACGTCAATGGACTCCATCTCCCAACAGGCCCTGGGGGTGTCGCGGGTCACATGACACCGTCTCCCAGAGCCCCGCGGGCGCCCGCATCTGACTCCATCTCCCAGTGGTGCTGTGGGCGTCCCGCCTCGGACTCCATCTCCAAGCGCCCAGGCCGTGTCCGGCTTTCGACAGCTCTGCCTCACGGAGGACCCCGTCTTCCAGAGCCCCGTGGGCCTCTGCCCTCAGACCCTGTCTCCCAGACGGCCCCGCGGGCGTCCCCCTCAGACTCCATCACCCACAAGTCCCCGTGGAAGTCTCGGTTCCGAGACTGAAGTTGATCAGATAAAGTGGGTTCGCGCGCCCTCTCGTGGCCGCCATGACTTTTCAGAACGCTCAGCATGCCTCATCCTAGCTTTTCTAGGAAATGAAAAAATCCAGGGTCGTACTCAGGCCTCCGTTGGAAATTTGCACTGAAAGGGGACGCACTACCCCATGTCTTTGTCTGACAGTCGTGATGCACAACTATATGGGATGTCATGAATATGAGTGTAATTCTTAAGCAAGAATCAACTCAAAATAGTCCATATGCTGAAAACTGAAATTCAGAAATATACAAATTCTAGAAAAATGTAGACCAGAGTCTATGTGGTCTTGGATTTGGTAAGGAGTCCTAACCACAGTTCAATTCACAAAAGAATACAGTTGTGAACATGGACTTCATAAAATTAAGTTTTCTTCTCAGAAAGGCCCTGTTCAGAGAGCAAAGAGGGTGCAGGATGGGAACAAGCAGCGACAGAGCAGACACCTGGCGAAGAGTATGCACTCGGGGCAGGCATTTGGTTGAGCGGTTACGATGCCCAAGTTCCACATCTGAGTGCCTGGGTTGGATTCTGGGCTCTGGCTCCTGACTCCAGCATCCTGCTAACACAGATCCTGGGTGGCATCAACTGAAGGCACCAAACTATTTGGTTCCTGGTACCCATGTGAGACACTGGATTGAGTTCCTGGCTGCCCACCATCTGGGGGCTGTTACGGAAATTTCTGGAGTTAACTGGCAGGTGGGAGCTCATTCTCTCTGTCATCTCTCTCAAAGACGTGTATAACCCCAAACCCTAACCCCTAACCCCTAACCCTTAACCCCTAAACCCTAACCCAAACCCTAACCCAAACCCGTAACCCCAACCCTAACCCTAACCCCCTAACTGTAACCCCCTAACCCTAACCCTAATCCCCTAACCTTGACCTCCTAACCCCCTAACCCTAACCCCCTAACCCTAACCCTAACCCCTAACCTCTAACCCCTAACCCCTTACCCCTAACCCTAACCCTAACCCTAACTCCTAACCCTAGCCCTAACCCTGTAACCCTCTAACCCTCTAACCTTCTAACCCCCTAACCCTGGATTCTGTCCCAGTTGCTCCTCTTCCAGGCCAGCTCTCTGCTGTGGCCCAGGAGTGCAGTGGAAGATGGCCCAAGTCCTTGGGCCCTGCACCCGCATGGGAGACCAGGAGGAACCTCCTGGCTCCTGGCTTTGGATCAGTGCAGCGCCAGCCACAACACACCGGCCGTAGCGGCCACTTGGGGGGGTGAACCAACAGAAAAAGGAAGACCTTTTTCTCTCTCTCTCTCCCTCTCTCTCCCTCCCTCCCTCTCTCTCTCTCTCTCCCTTCCTCCCTCCCTCTCTCTCTCCCTTCCTCCCTCCCTCTCTCTCTCCCTCCCTCCCTCTCTCACTGTCTAACTCTGTCAAGAAAAAAATGAAAAACTGATGCAGAATAGATATCCCAGAAATTAACCCACACTCATGCCGCCAAAAGTGCTCTTATTGCACATGGTGATGGCAAACCTGGATGTGACAGAATGAAATGAGACACAAACCTCTGATCATACACAAAAACGGAGTGAAGACGCAGCAAAGACCAAATTTTACACCTGAGACGATGAAGTTGCCTGAAGAAAATGTAGGGAAACACTCCAAGACACTGGTATAGGTGATAATCTCTTGGATAGACACCCAAAGCACAGGCAATAGAAGCAGCACTAAGCACATGGGATTATATCAAACTCAGAAGGTTTGCACAGCAAAGGAAATGATACATAGAGTGTAGAGACAGCCAACAGAGTGGGGAAAAATGTCTGGGTCCTGCCTATCTGTTAAAATATCCAGAATATATCACCTTAAACTCAACAACAAAAAGTAGCCTGCCAGTGAAGAAATGGAAAAAAGACCTCAATAGAGAGTTCAACAGAGAACAAATGGCCAACACCTACATGAAAAAAAACTCAACATTAGGTAAACGCAAATCCAAAACACAATCAGATATCCCATCACCCCACCAGAATGACTAAAATCTAAAAGACCCAGAGTAACAAATGCTGGGAAGATGCTGATCAATGCAAACATTTATACCCTGTTGGTAGGAATGTAAGTAAGTGCAGCCACTGTGTGAAATAGCATGGAAACATCTTTTAAAAGTAAAAACAGAATTTCCATATGAGCCAGCAATCCCTCTTCTGATCACCTTGTATTAAAAAGATACCAGCACCATAACTGGTACTCAAACAGTACTTTACACTTTATGTTCTGTGTGGGTGCAAACTGTTGAAATCTTTACTTAATATATACTAAATTGATCTTCTGTATATAAAGGGAATTGAAAATGAATCTTGATGTGAATGGAATGGGAGAGGGAGCAGGAGATGGGAGGGTTGCAGGTGAGAGGGAAGTTATGGGGGCAAAAGCTGAACTTAATCCCTGGAGCAAGGACGGGGTTTTTTTGTTTTGTTTTTGTTTTTGTTTTTGACAGGCAGAGTGGACAGTGAGAGAGAGAGACAGAGAGAAAGGTCTTCCTTTGCCTTTGGATCACCCTCCAATGGCCACCGCGGCCAGCACGCTGCGGCCGGCGCACCTTGCTGATCCAAAGCCAGCAGCCAGGTGCTTCTCCTGGTCTCCCATGCGGGTGCAGGGCCCAAGGACTTGGGCCATCCTCCACTGCCTTCCCGGGCCATAGCAGAGAGCTGGCCTGGAAGAGGGGCAACTGGGACAGAATCCGGTGCCCCGACCGGGACTAGAACCCGGTGTGCCGGCGCCGCAAGGCAGAGGATTAGCCTGTTGAGCCACGGCGCCGGCCTAAGGACGGTGTTTTCAACACAGTGCTGGGAACATTTGACCTCCACATGTGTGCATGTTGAATTAAAAAGCTGCTAGGAACAAGTATGCAGGGTCCTTTGTCTGATCAGTATAATTTGTGCATCTCTTTCTGTTGAGGAGCCTATCAACATTCTCCTGCTATAGGGCCTTTTCTTAAAAATCACATTCCTGGGGCCGGGCCATGGCACAGCTGTTGCTCACGATGCTGCTACTTCCAAACACAGTGCGAGTTGGAGTCCAGCTGCTCTGCCTCTGTTCTACCTCCATACTGATGCACCTGTGGAGGCAGCAGAGGCTGCCCCCATGGCCCCTACACCCACAAGGGGAACTGAATGGCGTTTCAGGCTGCAGGCTTCTCCCAGGACCAGTCCTGGCCTTTTCAGCCATTTGGAGGAATGAACAAGTGGATGGTAGATCTCTCCCTCTCCGTCACTCTACCTTGAAAATACAAGGAGTAAATATGTATTTTTTTATTCAGAGTTACACAGAGAGAGGAGAAGCAGACAGTGAGAGATAGAAAAAGAGAGAGAAGTTTTCCATCCACTGGTTCATTCCCCAAATGGCTGCAATGCCCAGAGTTGGGCCAAACTGAAGCCAGGAACCAGGAGTTTCTTCCTGGTCTCCCATTTGGGTGCAGGGGCCCAAGGACTTGGGCCATCTTCCACTGCTTTCCCAGGCCACAGCAGAGAGCTGGATGGGAAGAGGAGCAGCCAACTTGAAACAATGCCCATATGGGATGCCAGCCCTGCAAGCAGCAGCTTTACCCACTAAGCGACAGCGTGGGCCTGAGTAAACATATTTTGACTTTTCTTAAATAGTGTTTTTATGCATGTCCTTGCTTTTGCAATTTTGTCCCAGCAACCTGTGACCAACTACTGCAGCACAGCCCAGTAAGCTGCTACTTGGGAGACAACATCAGGGGTCAGAATGCCAGGCATGATCCAGCTTCCTGCTAATCGACCCAGAAGACAGCAGGTGTCAGTGGAAATACCTGGGTAACTGCCACAAAGGTAAGAGGACAGGTTGGAGTTCCCAATTTCTCCTGCTCACTCTCTACTCTCTTCCTGTCATTCTCACCTTATAATCATCAACATAAATCAATATTTTTAAAAGTTCCAGTCTGCACACTTCAATGCACAAATGTATTAACTTATAGACCTGAAAGGCAGGAGATGGGTGGAAATGGAGATTTGACATCCACTGTTTAATGCCCCAAGGTCCACAACACCTGAGAATTGAGGCTGGGTCAGATTGAAGCCAGGAGCCCAGAACGCCATCAGAGTCCCCCAAGTAGGCTTCAGCAAACCAGTAACCTGCGACTGTACTTGCTGCCCCCAAGGATGTACCAGAAGCAGGAAGCTGAAGTTGGAAACCGAGCCTGGCCTCACACCCCAGCACTCTGACATGGGTGTGGCTACCCAGGAGCATTTTAATGAGGTCAAATGCCTGCCTCCCACCAGAGTTTTCACCCCTGGTATTTTTGAAATTCAGTTCATTGATGACCCAGAAACTGCACACCTGTGTATGTAGGCTGGCTGAGGTTATACTAAACCCTAGACTTCCTGTCACTTGGGTTACAACAAGAAGATGTAACTGAGCAGAATGGACATTGTCAGACTTCATTATTTTTTACAGCCCGTTCTACACTCTTGAGGAACAGTGGTTTTTCTAATTACCAGCTGTTGAGTTCTGTATTTAGTAGAGCTGAAGCTTATGATTATAAAATAATCTGAAAGTGTGTCATAATAAAAATTACATCAAAAATAAGGAAGGAAGAGGGAGAGTGGGAGCATGGGTGGGAGGGAGGTTAGGGTGGCAGGATCACTGTGCTCTTATTTCTGTATATATCAAACAGATGAAGCTTAGTCACCTCATATAAACAATTTTTAAAGACTAGAAGGTATTACAACTGAAAGATCCTGAGATAATTTGCAAAGGGGGACTACCCCATAGTCGTGAGTGTGGAGGTGAAAGGGACACACTGCCTGGTTCCTCGAGAGAGGGGCAACTGAAGTCATGGCAGATTTCTCCCAGTGCTGCTCATGGTATGACCCTGTCTAGCCTGACCCTGGAGTCCTAAGTTTAGCAGACACAGGATTTTGTCAAACCCTGAAAGCAGAGATGCCCCACAGCAGGACAGCCCGAGACCGAGTCCTCCCGTGCAGCCTTTGTCTTCACAGAGCCAGGACACCATCCCTAATAGGAACAAACAGCATGAACGGGGAGTTTACACCAAGAGAAACGCGGCTGCTCTGCATCCCCACGAACCAACGCCCTCAGCTGCAGGGAAGGCCCGGTGTCATGGATTTGGCGTCCATGCCTTCCCAGAACAGACCCAGGAGGGAATTTCTCCCAAGGGAGAGGACAGATCACTTCCACACAATTCACCTGGCTTCTACTCAGAAGAAACACAGTGAGCAAGGATTGCAACCCTTCTTCCACAGCCACCTGGCATTTCAAGCAAAGCAATCCAGAGCCTTCTTGCCAAAGCTACCAGGAGAAGCTACAAAAGGGGACAAAGCCCAACGAGGACAGAAAACACCTACAGTGAATCATGAGCATGCACGTGTGACTGCAGACAACACATCAGAACCTAAACCAACACTGTCTCCTAGACAGCACTGCTATCAATGTGGCTTTGCTGTAAAGAACTCTGAGAGGACATTCTTCTTCCCTAGGTCACGGGGCCCCCACCCTACACACTGTATGGTAAAATCGCCTGAGTGGGAATATGCTGTTCTGCTGGGATAAGTAAGGATGGGAAGCCACACATCCTGGGAACTGTATTGGTGCTTTCCACCATGAAAGACTCGCCTGCCTGGATCATGCAAGTCAGATGAGGGCAATGTTCGCTTATGTGACTTTAATATCTCCTGGGTTTTCTAGACCTCACACATTCCATCCAACCAGATGCATTTGGTTAATTCTTTGTCCTCATGCATCAGGCTGCAAGTGAAATTCTCATGGGACTGTATCCTTGTTCCCCACTTTATTTGCCACATGAAATCCACATGATGTTTGTGGCTGAATGCTCAGCATGCGCCACCAGCCCCTCACATCATCTCCAGAGTACATCCACTGTGCGCAGAAGCATTACTTCTGTGAGCGTCCCCTGTCCCTTGATTCAGAACTGTCACTCAAGCTGGCTAAATGAATGCATGCCTTTTTCCCAGGAGTGAGTGCTCGCTCTTCCAGAAGTAGATGTGTTATCACAAGAGTGAGTTGGGATAAAGCCAGGCTGCCTCTTGTGTGCAGGACCCTTCACTCCCCTCCACTGACTCCCTGCTTTCTGCCATGAGATGAGGCAGCCTCAGAGCCTCAGAAGTGCCAATGTCAGGTCCTGGAATTCCTGGCTCCCAGAACCAGGAGCCAGAGTAATCTCTATAAATTATCGAGTCTCAGACGTGTGGCTTACAGCAACACAGTGGAGTCAAACAAATGGAAAGCTTGGAAAAACTAAGAATTCACATTTATCAGCCAACTTCCAGTAGTGACAGCCCCTAAATGGGCACTGAAACCATGCCCAGTGGTCCAGGAGCTCTGCTGTAAGACTTGGGATGTCACCCTAGTGAAGGCTGCTGAGGGGTAAGCAGACCTCTGAGCCAGAGAACCATGAGCACAGACCCGCATGCCTAATTAACTTTCCCCACTTGGGCCTCAAATGTTGAAACCTCAACCATGAACCAACCATGGTTTCTCCACCAAGGAAAACACCAGCAAGGTGGCATCCAATTTTCCTCTTACCCAGGAGCACCTGGGGTGTTTCTCCACCTTTCTCCATCTTCAGAGATCCCTCATTTTTCTTTCAGAAACATCCGTGGTTCAGGATATCCAATGGCTCATGTGTAAATGTGATTCATACCCCTTCTTGGAGTCATTTGCCAAGGGCACATGCCAACTGGCTCTGGCGCGATCAATGTTCAGTGAAGGAAAATGTGGAATGGTTCCTATTCTCACAGCTTATGAGATGCAGAAACACCCGATGCTCTGAGGACCTTACCATCAGGAGAATGCAATGGCTGTCAGCTGTGTCACCTGGGGTGAGGTCTTTCACTCCCTGGCCCTCAGTTCCCACTGATGTCCCATGGACCAAGTGCATGATCTGCATCCATCTTGGTTGTTCATTTTTTCCAGAGAAAAAGTTTCAGAAGCTTGTAATGACAGAGACTGCATGTGGGAGGGACGGAGGCTGGCTTGGGAACCCCCGAGAGTGGCACTGCAGCCACCTCCTGAAGACATGTATACCAATGTGCTGTGTGAAGGACCCCCAGGACCAGTGCCGATGCACGTGTGGGTGCTGCCAGTGGCCATGGTTTCTCATTACAGGGCAAGATTTAACTTTAGAGAATGCAGAGCACTGTGAACAAAGACAGAAGACCGTGCATGGTCACTTGGGAACTGGCCTCACTGTTCTGGAAGGAATTCTTCACAGCAGGGAGGAAACAACCCATTTACTGCCACTGCAGAGTGCACCGTCATCCTTCGCACCTCCTGCTGTATCTGCAGGGGCGCTGAGAAGAGGACGGTTTGGAAGGAGCCTGTCATTTCTTGGAAGCTTCTGTCTGAGGAAAGGGGGTCAGAGAGTCCCACTAAAGAAACCTTGGTTTTCAAGGAGTCATGTCTCCCTGGTAATTCTACGACCTGAGAACGGAAGTTCTTATACTGTACTTAGTGGGAAACATGACCCAAAACATGATAGGCTTTTTTCCTTATCAGACATGCATATGCCATTTAAAGATGTCGAAGGATACTGCCATTTGGTTTCTTGCTTTGATTCTGTGGACAAATGATTAAAAGCCCATGCTCCTCTCTCCACTCGCCTTCACAATCCTAACTCGACACTTTGACCACAAAGCTAGCTTGCCAAATGTGGTGAGATGGAGGACTTGAGGGAAGACCAATGAAGACACAGGACTAAGAGGGTAAATAACACACCAGATGCTTCATTCAGGAAATGCCTCCCAGCATGGTACCAGTGAGACAAGGCTGAGATGTCATGAGAGCTTTGGGTCATCATAGCTCGATGATCTACCCAGGTGGGGCTGATGGGCACAGCTCCAGGTCCATGGCATATAAACGTGAAGGAATCATCACAGTTAGGGAAAAGCCAGGGGATCTTACTGCTCCTACCACTCCCCAAAGCAGCTGAGTTTAGTCTCGAAGTGACCACATTTTGGTCTCACTTGCTGATTACATGGACAAATGTCACATGTGCGCCTGCATTTTGAGACAAAGCATTTCTCTGTGCTCCACTTTGACTTCTTCATTGGCTTCTTAGGTGCGTTTGCTTTATCTGCCCAACAAGCCTGTGCTTTCAGGGTACAAATTTGTTTCTTTCATCTTTAATAAACCATGCTACCTGACACCTCAGCATTGTACAGTTTCTCAAGACTTCTGCTGGCCAACTATATATATATATAAGCCAGAAATGCCAAAGTAAGTAGAAGCAATAGAATGCAGAGATCTCCAAGTATGTGTATCTGTGTATCTATCATCCATCCATTCATCCATCTATGTATCTGTCATTTTCATATATCAGCAGGAAAAGAAAGACGTGTACTATACAGCTACGGCACTCTGGAGCCATTGGAGGAGGATCCCAGGAACCAAGATGTCCACGTCCCAATCTGGAGACCCAGGGGTGCCACTCACCAAATTCTAGGACACTATCCAGAGTACTCTAATGTCAATTATCTAAGGCACTAACGGAGGAGGTGTCCTCTCTTGCTCACAGACCGATCAGCCCTTTTGCTCTATTGAAGCCTCACCAGGAAGGGCAATTGCCTTAACAAGCTACACCTGTTCAGATGTTCAACCTAGCCAGAAATACCCACACAGAAACATCTAGAATGATGCCTGGCCAATAAATGGGCACTTGGGGGTCCAGTCCAGTCATTACATAAAATCAACTTTCATACCAGGATCATATGTGGAACACAAACACCAAGATTAAGGCAGGATTTTGGCATTCATGGCCATAATCCTTGATAGGCATAGGGTTAGAGCAGGAAGGAGTTAGGAAAGGGGAGACGGGGTGAAAAGGAGAGACAGGGAAGGGTATACTGGGGTATCCCAGAGGATGGGAAGGTAGAGAATTTGGAAAAGCCAACAATCTGAAGACAAAACAATGGCATAAGGACGAGCAGAAAGAATCACTCTCCAGAGTGAGCACGCAGCCACCTGCAGACAGCCCCGACCTCAAGCTCAATCCCTGACCCTCACCTTATGGTGACCAACACTACCAGGGCCAATGTTCCTGAATTCAGGAAAAGGTTAGCAGGGCAGAGATGGGCATCCATCGCCAAACAAATCTCATGTGGGCAGATGCTGTCCATTGATAGGCATCTCCTGAGTACCCACAGCCGGAAAACTGAGGTGTCTGTCTGCTCTCCTCCTTGGGGACCTCTGAAGCTCAGGATAGCCCAGGAAACCACAGCCAAGCAATGAAGGCAAAACCATGCATGTTTGTCTCTGTGGGACACACACACGCTCCATGGACAGCCCTCCATTTGTAGACAGACGCTTCCTAAAGCTTGGTCTGTGTGAGGAACAGCCGCACCGATGACTCAGCCGCAGAGTGCAGCCAAAGTGAGACCTGATCAGCCATCTTGCAGGACCTCGGGCTTGGTGGTCAGCACACCAGGAGCACTTCACAGCAAGCTTTTTATTTCCTAGCAAGCGGACCCCTCCCCCAGGTCCTCATTGGCTGAGTGACTGGGTTACAATCTTCCCGGCATTGGCTCCAGCTGTTTGGCCACTAACCTCCTGTTTGCCTAAACTTTCTCTCCCTCTCCACAGAAAACAAAAACAACAAATATCTGGTGCTGTGGTGTGGAAGATAAAGCATACCACACCTAGAACATGCCACCCAACAGCAGCAGAACACACATACTGTTCATCCCCAGCCTCTGGGACAGACCACAGATGAAACCCCAAAACAAATCTCAGTAAATTCAAGAAAATCAAAGTCGTCACATTATCCTCTGAGCACAACAGAACAAAACTGGAAATCATCAATAAAAGAAAGTCTAGAAATATTACAAATACCTGGAGATACAGCAACTTGCTCCTGAAGGAACATTGAAGAAACCTAAAGGGAAAGTTAAAAATTCCCTGAGCTAATGAAAATGTAAACACTACAAACCAAAACTTAGGGAATACAGCAAAAGAGACTCTATGTGAGAAGAGCAATACCCACAGACACACATAGAAATGGAAATGTATCAGATAACACAACCGTGCAGCCCAAGGACCAAGAAAAGCAAGAAAAACAATCCCAGAGTTAGAAGACAAAAATAATAAACACCGGAACTGAAACAGACGAAATAAAAATCTTTTTAAAAAAGTGAGTGGATTAAATTTCTTGAAAAGGTGAACAAAATTTTGTATTTATTTTAAATTTTATTTAAAGTGGCCGGCGCCGTGGCTTAACAGGCTAATCCTCTGCCTTGCGGCGCCGGCACACCGGGTTCTAGTCCCGGTTGGGGCGCCGGATTCTATCCCAGTTGCCCCTCTTCCAGGCCAGCTCTCTGCTATGGCCCGGGAAGGCAGTGGAGGATGGCCCAAGTGCTTGGGCCCTGCACCCGCATGGGAGACCGGGAGAAGCGCCTGGCTCCTGGCTTCGGATCAGCAAGGTGCGCCGTCCGCAGCGGCCATTGGAGGGTGAACCAACAGCAAAAAGGAAGACCTTTCTCTCTGTCTCTCTCTCACTATCCACTCTGCCTGTCAAAAAAAATTTTTTTTAATTTAAAGTATACAAGTTTCATGTATTTCATACATACAGATCTAGGAACGTAGTGATACTTCCTACCAACCCCCTGCCTGCCCATGCTCCAACCCTTCTTCCTCCTCCCTCTCCTATTTCTATTGTTAACTTTTACAAAAACCTATTTTCAGTTTACTTTATATCCATAAGGTTAACCCCACACTAAGAAAAGAGTTCAGCCGGCACCGCAGCTCACTAGGCTAATCCTCCGCCTTGCAGCGCCGGCACACCGGGTTCTAGTCCTGGTCGGGGCGCCGGATTCTGTCCCGGTTGCCCCTCTTCCAGGCCAGCTCTCTGCTGTGGCCAGGGAGTGCAGTGGAGGATGGCCCAAGTGCTTGGGCCCTGCACCCCATGGGAGACCAGGAGAAGCACTTGGCTCCTGCCATCGGATCAGTGTAATGCGCCGGTCGCAGCGCACCAACCGCGGCGGCCATTGGAGGGTGAACCAATGGCAAAGGAAGACCTTTCTCTCTGTCTCTCTCTCTCACTGTCCACTTTGCCTGTCAAAAAAAAAAAAAGGAAGAAAGAAAAGAGTTCAACAGATAGTATGAAGAAAAACAAACAAACAAAAAAAAAAAAACACTGCTATGAGGGCTGGTGCTGTGGCACAGCAGGTTAAAGCCCCAGCTTGTGGTGCTGCCATCCCAAATGGATACCAGTTCAACTCCTGGCTGCTCCACTTCCAACCCAGCTCTCTGCTGTGGCCTGGGAAAACAGCAGTAGATGGCCCAAGTCCCTGGGCCCCTACACCCACGTGGGAGACCTGGAAGAAGCTGCTCCTGGCTTTGTATCGTTGCAGCAATTTGGGGAGCGAACCAGCGGATACAAGACCTCTCCTTCTCCCTCTCCCTTTTCCTCCCTCTCTGTAATTCTGTCTTTCAAATAAATAAATCTTAAAAAAAAAAAACACTGTTCTGAAGAAATGTTTAGCTAGACAATAAAAACAGAGAAGACTCAAGTCAATAGAAGCAGAGATAAAAATGAGAATGCATATTATAACACAGAAACATCACCACCCATTATAGATTATTGTGAAAGCTACATGCCAACAAATTTGAAAACCAGGAAGAGAAAGATAAAACTCTGTACGTGTGACTTACCACACCTGCAGCATGAAGGCACAGGAAACCTGGAGAGAGACCAATAATAAGCAAAGAGTTAGAAGCAGAAAGAAAAAAGCTCCCAGCAAGGAAAAGCCCAGGACCAGATGGCTTTGTGGCTTCATTTTAGCAAACTTTCAGTAAGAACTAAACTGATTAATCTCAAAGTAGCCCCTAAAAATTCAAAGGGAGGGAAACCTTCCAAATTCATTCTAGGAAGACAGCATTACCTCTACTTCAAAACCAGGCAAGGACACAACCAAAAAATAAAACTACAAGTCAGTGTCCCCAGTGACCACAGCTGCAAAATCCTCAACCAATGCTAGCAAAATGAACTTAACAACACAACAAGACATCATTCATACTGACCAAGTGGGGTTTATCACAGGGATTCAGGTGTATTCAACCTGTGCACACCAAGAACATATCACAAATCACTTCAGGCACTGAATCGCACGTCCACCTGGCTGAGAACAAAGACTGAAGCCCGGTGGGGCTGCACCATGTCCCCAGGTCCCCAGTTCTCCTGGGTTCAGTTTACTCACCCCTCTGTGGCTTGCTCTCATCTGCGTGGTGGTCCCTGCCTTCTTCATTCTCCAGCCATTTTCATTTGTAGCCAAGGAAGTCCCAGCCAGGCCTTCCTGTTCCCAGAACTTTCACCTCCACGGAAATGGGCTCGCCAACCCTAGAAATTCGTTCACTTCCTGGTTAAAGCCAATCCGGCCTCATGTCCCAGATGACAGCAGGAAGCAGCCAGACGACAGTGACACTGTGTACTCCTTTGAGACTGTAAGTTCTAAGCAACGAGAGCCAACACAGGAACCGTTCTTCCCACTCAAGACAGCAACATGGGTTTGGCTAAAAGGCTTGCGGACACTACCCATCCCCAGGTGTTCTTGCAAATAAAGGGGCAGGGGAAGCTGATTGGACACAGCCAAGCTCAGCAGCTAGCACTTCTCATTAAGGAGTTGCCTGCAGTTCTGACTCAGCTGCATCAGGTTTGCTGCACCCTTGTAAAAGCAGGGCCAGGACCCTCACCATCTCCTTCCCGGCACAGAAACCCAACTCCATTATAATGATAAACGTCCAACAGCAGCTGACCTGAACACATGCAGCACACACGACGACACAGACGGCAAAGAAACCTGCTCCTCCCTGAGCCCGCCCAGCCCTCCTGGGGACGTCCCATAAACTCAGGGAGCACAGAAAACCTACCTGGAAGTTAAAACTTTAACTCCTGGCTCTTCCAGAAACCTGATTTCTGATTAAAGCCACCTTGTTCCTGGATTGTGCAATTTAAATTTAAATTGCTGCTCTCAGCTCACACTGTGGTGTGTTTCTGTTGGCAAAGGCACAGGACAAGAACCTGTGGGTTTTCTGCCAGTTTCATGACCCCAAACAAATGACAAGATGATGGATATGTTAATTACCCCCACTTGGGGCCAGCACTGTAGCTTTAGCAGTTAAGGCCACATGCAGTGCTGGCATCCCATATGGGTGCTGGTTTGAGTCCCGGCTGCTACATTCTGATCCAGCTCTCTGCTATGGCCTGGGAAAGCAGTGGAAGATGGTCCAAGTCCTTGGGCCCCTGCATCCACGTCAGGGACCCAGAAGAAGCTCCTGGCTCCTGGCTTCAGATCAGCACAGCTCCAGCTGTTGTGGCCATCTGGGGAGTGAACCAACAAATGGAAAACCTCTCTCTCTTTCTCCCCATCTCAGCCCCTCTGTAACTCTGCCTTTGAAATAAATAAATATTTTTTTAATCATCCTCACTTAATCATCTGACAAGGTATATAGGCTTTGTACCACTAGACTGTATGCCACAAACATATACATAGTTATCTGTCAATTTAAAATTGATTCTAAAGCTCCTATGAAGATTACAGAAAGCAACAGCTTACCCACTCTTCTCCAGTAACCGCCGGCCATTGCACAAATTAGAAATCCATTGCACAGCATGGGACAAGGACAGCTGGAGACTGCAGGGCAGGGGCTGTGGCCACACCGAGGCTGCGCTGTCGCTGAAGTGCTGCGAGGGCTCCCCTGTCGCAAGCAGACAGCTGAGCGATCGCTGCTCTCACGCATTCTTCAGTGACAGAACTTGGCAAACGACCAATATTCCAACGCTCCTAAAGGTAAAAGTAAAAATGATAGTGTGACTGATTTCTGACATGGCTCATCAGATGTACAGAACTTCACACAATGTCTCCCTTTTCCCATCCGACTTTGAGACTACGTTTTGTGTGTTTGTCAGAAATGATCTGTGTATGTGATGTGGAACATGGCGGTGCTATTGGTGTGGTGAGTAGACTGCAGCAGAGCCCACAGCCGTCTCAGCTGCCAAGGTCTCATCTGGTGCGGGGCACAGAATCCCCCTGAGAACACGGCTGGAGCTGGCTTGATCACTCCTTTACGATGTGCCTGCATCATTTCTGTCTTGTTCTTCAAATTCTGTGTAGCTGGTACTTGAGCAAATCCAAGTTAACGCAGTATTCTGGTTTTAGTCACTTTTTCTCTTATGTTCCCCACTTTTCTACATACAGTTTTTTATTTCTTGCAGTTACTAACTTATTAAAGAGAAGCCTTTTTCGATATTCCCCAATGGCGCATCGTATTGGATGTAATATTAAGGTGTCCAGCACTGTAAACCGACGTTCACCTTTGAAGATGTGGTTGGTGGAATTTATTTTTTAGAAAAAGAAACAGAAATGATAAGTGATTTTACAAGATCCTTGAAAAGTCAAGGAGGGGCAGGGTTTTTAGAGTCAATCACTAATAAGATAAACACCCACTCAACACAGCATCAACCACCACAGCAATCAGACAACCATCGGTATGGAGGCCGGTAAGAGCATCAAGGAAATTCACTGGATCACAGGGCTCCCACAAATGAGAATGGATGGACAATGGGGACAGTTCAGCCAACCATCACCTCTTCTGTCTTTTAAGATTTATTTTTATTTGCAAGTCAGAGCTACACAGAGAGGGGAAGAGAGACATACACAGAGAGAGAACCCTTCCATCTGTTGGTTCACTCCCCAGATGATCACAACGGCAGGGCTGGGCCATGCCGAAGCCAGGAGCCAACAGCTTCATCCAAGTCTCCCAATGGGGACGGGGCCCAAGCACTTAGCTCTCTTCCACTGCTTTTTCCAGGTCATTAACAGGGAGCTGCATCAGAAGTGGAGCAGCCAGGACTCGAACCAGTGCCCGTGTGGGATGCCAGCATCACAGACGCTGTCGTTACCTGCTTTGCCACAACACCAGCCCCGTTTTTAGGTTTATTTATTGTTATTTGAAAATCAGAGCTATAGAGAGAGAGGGAGTGAGACAGAGAGAGGCACCATCAGCTTGTCTAATTCCCAACTCTATGCAGGAGCCTCTCTGCACAGTTAACTCACTTTTCCTGTCAGCAGTGCAGAGCAGTGCAGGCCAAATCAGTACATGTGACCTCGCAGATCATTCTAGAAGCTCCTTGATTTGAACCTTCCAAGATTAGCTGATGTTTTATCCTCCCTACATACTGCTTCTCCTATAACCCCACGTGTTGGAAAGCTAACAGCATCGACTCTGGCACCCATGGAATCATTCTAGCCCAGCAGCTTTGCACGAGTGGTGTCTGGAGACACTTCTGCTGTGACCACTCCGTGCTGGACTCTCGTGAGCCCAGCTATGCTTTAAACATCCCACACCATGGAGGACGGCTCCCAAGACAATTAGTTTCTAACCCAGATTGTCAACAACGTTGGGACAGGTAAACCTTGGTTAAGATTACTGAGAAGGCTAAGGTTATCATCCAGAAGGTTACAACCATCTGTTATTTTATAATACTATTGAGGGGCAGGAAATTGGCCCAGCAGCGAAGATGCGTGGCTGGGACACCTGCATGCAACCCATGTTGGAGAGCCTGAGTTCAAGTCCTGGTCCACTCCTGATTCCATCTCCCTGCTGTGCAGGCCTGGGAGGCAGCAAGTGAGGACCCGAGTTCCTGGATCCCTGGTACCCAAGGGAAGCACTGGACTTGGCCCCCAGATCCTGGCTTCGGCCTGCCCAGCCCTGAATGTGGCAGGCATCTGGGGAGTGAGCCAGTGAATGCAAGCTCTTTGTCTCTCTGTATAGTTCCCTGCCTTTCAAATAAATGAATAAATAAATTTTGAAACATCACAAATCACAACTTTCTCCTTTATTTCATTCTACCACACACTTCAAATATAAACACCGTAAAGCTTAGCATCTCCAACATTTTGCGTCTACATGTGTGCGTGCTGGGCATTCAGAGCATCCACAGTGTGTGCAGCCATCCCCGCCGTCAGTGCCACGGCTTGCTCGTCTGCCCATGCCGGGATCCACCTTGGTAAACGCCGCTTCCCCTTTGCTCTCCTCCTCCGACCCCTGGCCACTGCCATCCGCCCTCAGGTTTCTGTAAATGCAAGCACTTCATGCACTACTACAAGTGGGCTCGGACAGTATTTCTCCTTTAGAGTCTGGCATATTAAGCTCAGCATAGTGTCCTCAAGGCTCATCCATGCTGTCACATGGGTCAGAATCGCCTTCCTTTTCCAAGGAGCTGATTAATATCCTACTGCAGGTCTAGACCACACTTTGCTAACCCTCTCATCTGTCAATGGACCCTTGGGTTGCTTGCTTTTTTGTAATATTACTGTGGCTGTACAAGTATCTGTTTAGGCCAGGCATTCAACCCTGGTCTCCAACGTGGGTAGCAGCGACTCACCTACTGGAGCCATCACCGCTGCCTCTCAGGGCGCGCACAGGCAGGAAGCTAGAACTGGGAGTGGAGCTGGGACCCAAACCCACACTCTGATATGGGATGTGGACATCACAAGGGGCTTCTTAGCCTCTATGCCAATACCACAACATACAGTTTGGAATTTCTTCTATAATAACTTATGAGTTGAACTTTTTTGCCTTTGCTTTTTTTTTAAGATTTATTCATTTTTTTGAAAGTCAGTTACACAGAGAGAGGAGAGGCAGAGAGAGAGAGAGAGAGAGAGAGAAGGGTCTTCCATCCAATGGTTCACTCCCCAGCTGGCTGCCACAGCCAGAGCTGTGCAGATCGGAAGCCAGGAACCAGGAGCTTCTTCCGGGTCTCCCCAGAAGGGGCCCAAGGACTTGGGCCATCTTCTACTGCTTTCCCAGGCCATAGCAGAGAGCTGGATTGGAAGTGGAGCAGCCGGGACTAGAACTAGTGCCCATATGGGATGCCAGTGCTTCAGGCCAGGACGTTAGCCTGCTGCATCATAGCACTGGCCCCAGACTTTTAAGTAATTGAAGTTGTTCCATGTCCCCGGTAATTAGCCCTTCCCCTGCTCCCACGTGTCCCTCGTGTCTTTTGTGACATGGACTTGAGGGATTTCCCAGTCCTTGTCCCCTGTGTTGGTGTGGGGTTTCACAGAGGCAGGTGCAGAGCCAGAGTTCACGTGCAAGCACTTGAGTAGAAGGACGGAGGAACCTGGATGGAAAAGAAGTGGGTACAGGGAAGAAAGCTCACCCAACAAGCCTGCATTAAGTCATCGTCCTCACCGAACGGACACAGCTTTCCACTGAGGGGAGGAACTTCTACAACATCTCTCAGCTCACACTACATAAGTACCCCCGTCAAGGGGTCAAAGAGGACACAGCCCATAGCTCTCCATCAAGGACGTCATTGATGGGGCCTGATTCCTGGTCCATTCTGCCACCACACTGTGGACAAAGCACGTTCCACCTTGTGCTGACTTTTGGCAGACAGGATGGTAGGCATGGTGATGAAGAGACGTTCCAGGGGCCGGGAGACCTGAGAGCCCCTGCTACTCCACCCTGCCGGAAGACTCAATACTGTCAAATCTTTCTCAAAAGTCAAACCTCATTTTAAACATATACATACTTATGTTAACTTTCATTTATTGAGAGAAACACAAGGGAAGAGGGAGACACACACAGAAAGACAGAGACAGAGACAGACAGACAGAGATCTTCCATCTGCTGGTTGATCAACAAATGCCTGCAACAGCCATGGCTGAAGCCAGGATCCAGGAACTCAATCCAGGTCTCCCATGAGGGAAGCAGAGACCCAAATACCAGGGTCATCACCTTCTGCCTCCCAGGGTGAACATTATCAGAAAGCTTAAATCCAAAGAGGAGCCAGGATTTTAAACACAGCACTCTGATGTGGGCATCCCAAGGAGTATTTTTTGTATCTGAAAGACACAGCATCAGCGAAAGGTAGAGGAAGGGAGAGTGGGGAGAGAGAGCTCTTCCATCACTGGTTCACTAAATGGCAACAACAGGCAGCTCTGGGCCAGTCAAAGGTCAGGGGCCAAGAACTCAATCGTGGTGGCTCACAGGACGCCACACGTGCACAGGCGCCCACAGGGATGGCAGGGGCCCAGGAACTTGGGCCAAATTCTGCTGCCTTCCTGGGCACATTAGCAGGGAGCTGGGTCAGAGATGAAGACGCTGGCACAGCAAGCAGTGGCCTAACCTCTGGGCCACAAGGCCCCTGCCCCGAGCATCAGCCTAACCACAGCACCAAACACCCTGCCCTAAATTATTTCTGAACACATTCCACCAGTGCGTAACTGCCATTTCTGAAAAACATCTTATAAAGTCTCAGGAAAAATCAAACTCTACCGTATTCTCTTGTAATAATTAGTACATGTCTTACAATCCTGGAGTGAATATCAAAATTCCAATTAGGAGAAATAAGAGTCAAACAAAACAAGTCAAAAAGGAAGAAAGGCAGGTTCACACAGAAGGAAGCAGCGGTTTAGAATTCTAGCCTATATGCTTACGGGGATCACACAGAACAAAACACTAGCAATGTAAGCGGCTCATTTGAAAGTGAGGATCAATGGAACAAACCAGATTATAAATCTAGGTGGCTCCTTTGAAAGTGAAAATCACGTCTTCACTAGTACAGAAGCCAGAGAGCAAGGTTAGCAGTGCTGAGTCACCGCCAATCTGTCCGTTTATGTACAGTTCCTAAAAACGTCATCTCTCTTCCTTTATAAAACACAGTAAAGGCAACGCAAATACCAGCGGGGACCACACATGCATGCTTGGTGGCTCACGGGCAGAAAAAGGATGCGCGGTGGCCAGCCAAAGCCACTGCGACTGGCTCTGGACAGCACCGGTGGTCACTGCACAGGGCAATGCATGCCCAACCTGAGACTGACTCCTAGGTGTGCAGACGACACACGCACAGGGCCAGCCTTACCCACGATGGCCCCGAATGAGAACAACCACCTGCCCACCCCGGGGGGCTGGACGAGCAAACTGCAGTTATCCACACCACGGAGTTCGCGGAGCAACAGAGAGCAGTGAGGCACAGCGACAGGGACGGAGTAGATGACAGCAGCGTCACCAACACGGGCTGAGGGGCACAGGACGCTCGGCCCAGCGGTGCTGTGCTGTAGCTGGCAAAGCCCCAGCCTGCGACACCAGCATCCCACTTGGCGCTGGCTTGAGTCCCGGCTGCTGCACTTCCGACCCAGCTCCCTGCTAATGGCTCAGGTGCTTGGGCCCTGCACCCACGTGGGGGACACAGAGGAGGCGCCTGGCTCCTGACTTGGAACCAGCCCAGTTCCAGCCATTGCAGCCATTTGAGGAGTGAACCAGCGAATGCAGGGTCTCACTCTCTCTATGTAACTCTGACTTTCAAATAAATAAATGAATCTTTAAAAAAAAAAAAGCCCCGCCCTTCTCTGTCGCACCAGAGGCGGGTGCAGTGGGTGCTCCCTCTCTTTTTAAGTCTCCTTGCAGTCTTATTTTTCCGTCATGGGCTTTTCTTTCTTTCCTTTTTTGGCAAATTAATTAGGATGCCTGTGGAAAGAGTGGCTGCTTCAGCTGGACTGGCTCTGAGCCTAACCAAACAGATTCCAGCAGGAAATGCGGGCCCCTCCCCACAATTCCAACCCCATCCTCCAAGACCCTAAAACCACCTTCAGTCCAAACAGAACCCACCCGCAGAGCTAAAGCACCTAGGGCGGCCATGGGCGCGCCTACAGTGCCATCTGCAGGGCGCGTCATGAAGTTCGCCTCCCACCAGGGGCCAGCTGCGCTCTAGAACCTCCTGGAGGTTCCAGGGCAAGGGCCAGCAGCCAGGTTCACGGGAAGCGGGACAAGGACCTGGCACGTGGCTGCGGGCAGTCAGAGGGAGAGGCCAGGGCCTGAGCAGGTGGGTCAGGAAACGAGGATGATGGGGAAGCCCGCCCTGGCACAGCTCACCATCGAACAGGTGGGCAGAAGCTACCCCAGCTCAGGGCAGCACGGTCTGGGAGAACGGGCGTTCCACCTGGACTCAGACACTGAGGACACTGCTGCTGCCAGGGGGCCCCACGGGCGTCCCGCCTGGAGGACTCCATCTCCCAGGGGGCCCCGCGGGCATCCCGCCTGGAGGACTCCATCTCCCAGGGGGCCCCGCGGGCGTCGTGCGTCACAGGACTCCATCTCCCAGGGGGCCTGCGGGCGTCGTGCGTCACAGGACTCCATCTACCAGGGGCCCCGCGGGCGTCCCGCCTTATTAGAGTCCATCTCCCAGGAGCCCCGCGGGCGTCGTGCGTCACAGGACTCCATCTCCCAGGGGGCCCGCAGGCGTCCCGCCTGGACGACTCCATCTCCTAGAGGACCCCGCGGGCGTCGTGTGTCAGAGGACTCCATCTCCCAGGGGGCCCCGCGGGCGTCCCACCTTATTAGAGTCCATCTCCCAGGAGCCCCGCGGGCGTCGTGCGTCAGAGGACTCCATCTCCCAGGGGGCCCGTGGGTGTCGTGCGTCACGGGACTCCATCTCCCAGGGGGCCCCGTGGGCGTCGTGCGTCAGAGGACTCCATCTCCCAGGGGGCCCCGTGGGCGTCCCGCCTTATTAGAGTCCATCTCCCAGGGGGCCTGCGGGCGTCGTGCGTCGAGGACTCCATCTCCCAGGGGGCCCCGCGGGCGTCCCGCCTTATTAGAGTCCATCTCCCAGGAGCCCCACGGGCGTCGTGCGTCAGAGGACTCCATCTCCCAGGGGGCCCCGTGGGCGTCGTGCGTCAGAGGACTCCATCTCCCAGGGGGCCCGCGGGCGTCGTGCGTCACAGGACTCCATCTCCCAAGGGGCCCCGTGGGCGTCCCGCCTTATTAGAGTCCATCTCCCAGGGGGCCTGCGGGCGTCGTGCGTCACAGGACTCCATCTCCCAGGGGGCCCGCGGGCGTCCCGCCTGGACGACTCCATCTCCTAGAGGACCCCGCGGGCGTTGTGCGTCAGAGGACTCCATCTCCGAGGAGCCCCGCGGGCGTCGTGCGTCAGAGGACTCCATCTCCCAGGGGCCCCGCGGGCGTCGTGCGTCACAGGACTCCATCTCCCAGGGGCCCCGCGGGCGTCGTGCGTCACAGGACTCCATCTCCCAGAGGGCCCGCGGGCGTCGTGCGTCACAGGACTCCATCTCCCAGGAGCCCTGCGGGAGTCCCGCCTTAGTACAGTCCATCTCCCAGAGGGCCCGCGGGCGTCCCGCCTGGACGACTCCATCTCCTAAGGACCACGCGGGCGTTGTGCGTCAGAGGACTCCATCTCCGTGGAGCCCCGCGGGCGTCCCGCCTTATTAGAGTCCATCTGCCAGAGCCCGCGGGCATCGTGCGTCAGAGGACTCCATCTCCCAGGGGCCCCGCGGGCGTCGTGCGTCACAGGACTCCATCTCCCAGAGGGCCCCCGGGCGTCGTGCGTCAGAGGACTCCATCTCCCAGGAGCCCTGCGGGCGTCGTGCGTCAGAGGACTCCATCTCCCAGGAGCCCCGCGGGCGTCGTGCGTCACAGGACTCCATCTCCCAGGGACCCCGCGGGCGTTGTGCGTCAGAGGACTCCATCTCCCAGGGACCCCGCGGGCGTTGTGCGTCAGAGGACTCCATCTCCGAGGAGCCCCGCGGGCGTCCCGCCTTATTAGAGTCCATCTCCCAGAGCCCGTGGGCATCGTGCGTCAGAGGACTCCATCTCCCAGGGGCCCCGCGGGCGTCGTGCATCACAGGACTCCATCTCCCAGGGGCCTCGCGGGCGTCGTGCGTCACAGGACTCCATCTCCCAGAGGGCCCGCGGGCGTCGTGCGTCACAGGACTCCATCTCCCAGGAGCCCTGCGGGCGTCGTGCGTCAGAGGACTCCATCTCCCAGGGGGCCCGCGGGCATCCCGCCTGGACGACTCCATCTCCTAGAGGACCCCGGGGGCGTTGTGCGTCAGAGGACTCCATCTCCCAGGGGCCCCGCGGGCGTCGTGCGTCACAGGACTCCATCTCCCAGGAGCCCCGCGGGCGTCGTGCGTCACAGGACTCCATCTCCCAGGGGCCCCGCGGGCGTCTTGCGTCACAGGACTCCATCTCCCAGGGGCCCCGCGGGCGTCGTGCGTCACAGGACTCCATCTCCCAGAGGGCCCGCGGGCGTCGTGCGTCACAGGACTCCATCTCCCAGGAGCCCCGTGGGCGTCGTGCGTCAGAGGACTCCATCTCCCAGGGACCCCGCGGGCGTTGTGCGTCAGAGGACTCCATCTCCGAGGAGCCCCGCGGGCGTCCCGCCTTATTAGAGTCCATCTCCCAGAGCCCGCGGGCATCGTGCGTCAGAGGACTCCATCTCCCAGGGGCCCCGTGGGCGTCGTGCGTCACAGGACTCCATCTCCCAGAGGGCCCGCGGTTTTCGTGCGTCAGAGGACTCCATCTCCCAGGGGCCCCGCGGGCGTCGTGCGTCACAGGACTCCATCTCCCAGGAGCCCTGCGGGCGTCGTGCGTCAGAGGACTCCATCTCCCAGGAGCCCTGCGGGCGTCGTGCGTCAGAGGACTCCATCTCCCAGGGGCCCCGCGGGCGTCGTGCGTCACAGGACTCCATCTCCCAGGAGCCCCGCGGGCGTCGTGCGTCACAGGACTCCATCTCCCAGGGGGCCCGCGGGCGTCCCGCCTGGACGACTCCATCTCCTAGAGGACCACGCGGGCGTTGTGCGTCAGAGGACTCCATCTCCGAGGAGCCCCGCGGGCGTCCCGCCTTATTAGAGTCCATCTGCCAGAGCCCGCGGGCATCGTGCGTCAGAGGACTCCATCTCCCAGGGGCCCCGCGGGCGTCGTGCGTCACAGGACTCCATCTCCCAGAGGGCCCGCGGGCGTCGTGCGTCACAGGACTCCATCTCCCAGGAGCCCTGCGGGAGTCCCGTCTTAGTACAGTCCATCTCCCAGAGGGCCCCGCGGGCATCGTGCGTCAGAGGACTCCATCTCCCAGGGGCCCCGCGGGCGTCGTGCGTCACAGGACTCCATCTCCCAGAGGGCCCGCGGGCGTCGTGCGTCACAGGACTCCATCTCCCAGGAGCCCTGCGGGAGTCCCGCCTTAGTACAGTCCATCTCCCAGAGGGCCCTGCGGGCGTTGTGCGTCAGAGGACTCCATCTCCGAGGAGCCCCGCGGGCGTCCCGCCTTATTAGAGTCCATCTCCCAGAGCCCGCGGGCATCGTGCGTCAGAGGACTCCATCTCCCAGGTGCCCCGTGGGCGTCTTGCGTTACAGGACTCCATCTCCCAGAGGGCCCGCGGGTGTCGTGCGTCACAGGACTCCATCTCCCAGGGGCCCCGCGGGCGTCTTGCGTCACAGGACTCCATCTCCCAGGAGCCCTGCGGGCGTCGTGTGTCAGAGGACTCCATCTCCCAGGAGCCCTGCGGGTGTCGTGCGTCAGAGGACTCCATGTCCCAGGGACCCTGCGGGCATCGTGCGTCAGAGGACTCCATCTCCCAGGGACCCCGCGGGCGTTGTGCGTCAGAGGACTCCATCTCCGAGGAGCCCCGCGGGCGTCCCGCCTTATTAGAGTCCATCTGCCAGAGCCCGCGGGCGTCGTGCGTCAGAGGACTCCATCTTCCATTGGCCCTGCGGGAGTCCCGCCTTATTAGAGTCCATCTCCCAGAGGGCCCTGCGGGCGTCGTGCGTCACAGGACTCAATCTCCCAGGGGGCCCGCGGGCGTCCTGCCTCGACGACTCCATCTCCTAGAGGACCCCGCGTGCGTTGTGCGTCAGAGGACTCCATCTCCCAGGAGCCCTGCGGGCGTCGTGCGTCAGAGGACTCCATCTCCCAGGAGCCCTGCGGGCGTCGTGTGTCAGAGGACTCCATCTCCCAGGAGCCCTGCGGGTGTCGTGCGTCAGAGGACTCCATGTCCCAGGGACCCTGCGGGCGTCGTGCGTCACAGGACTCCATCTCCCAGGAGCCCTGCGGGCGTCGTGTGTCAGAGGACTCCATCTCCCAGGAGCCCTGCGGGTGTCGTGCGTCAGAGGACTCCATGTCCCAGGGACCCTGCGGGCGTCGTGCGTCAGAGGACTCCATCTCCCAGGAGCCCTGCGGGTGTCGTGCGTCAGAGGACTCCATCTCCCAGGAGCCCTGCGGGTGTCGTGCGTCAGAGGACTCCATGTCCCAGGGACCCTGCGGGCGTCGTGCGTCACAGGACTCCATCTCCCAGGAGCCCTGCGGGCGTCGTGTGTCAGAGGACTCCATCTCCCAGGAGCCCTGCGGGTGTCGTGCGTCAGAGGACTCCATGTCCCAGGGACCCTGCGGGCGTCGTGCGTCAGAGGACTCCATCTCCCAGGGACCCCGCGGGCGTTGTGCGTCAGAGGACTCCATCTCCGAGGAGCCCCGCGGGCGTCCCGCCTTATTAGAGTCCATCTGCCAGAGCCCGCGGGCGTCGTGCGTCAGAGGACTCCATCTTCCATTGGCCCTGCGGGAGTCCCGCCTTATTAGAGTCCATCTCCCAGGGGCCCCGCGGGCGTCGTGCGTCACAGAACTCCATCTCCCAGGAGCCCTGCGGGAGTCCCGCCTTAGTACAGTCCATCTCCCAGAGGGCCCTGCGGGCGTCGTGCGTCAGAGGACTCCATCTCCCAGGGGGCCCGCGGGCGTCCCGCCTGGACGACTCCATCTCCTAGAGGACCCCGGGGGCGTTGTGCGTCAGAGGACTCCATCTCCGAGGAGCCCCGCAGGCGTCCCGCCTTATTAGACTCCATGTCCCAGGGGCCCTGCGGGCGTCGTGCGTCAGAGGACTCCATCTCCCAGGGACCCCGCGGGCGTTGTGCGTCAGAGGACTCCATCTCCGAGGAGCCCCGCGGGCGTCCCGCCTTATTAGAGTCCATCTGCCAGAGCCCGCGGGCATCGTGCGTCAGAGGACTCCATCTCCCAGGGACCCTGCGGGCGTCGTGCGTCACAGGACTCCATCTCCCAGGGGCCCCGCGGGCGTCGTGCGTCACAGAACTCCATCTCCCAGGAGCCCTGCGGGAGTCCCGCCTTAGTACAGTCCATCTCCCAGAGGGCCCTGCGGGCGTCGTGCGTCAGAGGACTCCATCTCCCAGGGGGCCCGCGGGCGTCCCGCCTGGACGACTCCATCTCCTAGAGGACCCCGGGGGCGTTGTGCGTCAGAGGACTCCATCTCCGAGGAGCCCCGCAGGCGTCCCGCCTTATTAGACTCCATGTCCCAGGGGCCCTGCGGGCGTCGTGCGTCAGAGGACTCCATCTCCCAGGGACCCCGCGGGCGTTGTGCGTCAGAGGACTCCATCTCCGAGGAGCCCCGCGGGCGTCCCGCCTTATTAGAGTCCATCTCCCAGAGCCCGCGGGCATCGTGCGTCAGAGGACTCCATCTCCCAGGGGCCCCGTGGGCGTCGTGCGTCACAGGACTCCATCTCCCAGAGGGCCCGCGGGTGTCGTGCGTCACAGGACTCCATCTCCCAGGGGCCCCGCGGGCGTCGTGCGTCACAGGACTCCATCTCCCAGGAGCCCTGCGGGCGTCGTGCGTCAGAGGACTCCATCTCCCAGGAGCCCTGCGGGCGTCGTGCGTCACAGGACTCCATCTCCCAGGGGCTCTGCGGGCGTCGTGCGTCAGAGGACTCCATCTCCCAGGGGGCCCGCGGGCGTCCCGCCTGGACGACTCCATCTCCTAGAGGACCCCGTGGGCGTCGTGCGTCACAGGACTCCATCTCCTAGAGGACCACGCGGGCGTTGTGCGTCAGAGGACTCCATCTCCGAGGAGCCCCGCGGGCGTCCCGCCTTATTAGAGTCCATCTGCCAGAGCCCGCGGGCATCGTGCGTCAGAGGACTCCATCTCCCAGGGGCCCCGCGGGCGTCGTGCGTCACAGGACTCCATCTCCCAGAGGGCCCTGCGGGCGTCGTGCGTCAGAGAACTCCATCTCCCAGGGGGCCCGCGGGCGTCCCGCCTGGACGACTCCATCTCCTAGAGGACCCCGCGGGCATTGTGCATCAGAGGACTCCATCTCCGAGGAGCCCCGCGGGCGTCCCGCCTTATTAGAGTCCATCTTCCAGAGCCCGCGGGCGTCGTGCGTCAGAGGACTCCATCTTCCATTGGCCCTGCGGGAGTCCCGCCTTATTAGAGTCCATCTCCCAGAGGGCCCTGCGGGCGTCGTGCGTCACAGGACTCAATCTCCCAGGGGGCCCGCGGGCGTCCTGCCTCGACGACTCCATCTCCTAGAGGACCCCGCGTGCGTTGTGCGTCAGAGGACTCCATCTCTGAGGAGCCCCGCGGGCGTCCCGCCTTATTAGAGTCCATCTCCCAGAGCCCGTGGGCATCGTGCGTCAGAGGACTCCATCTCCCAGGGGCCCCGCGGGCGTCGTGCATCACAGGACTCCATCTCCCAGGGGCCCCGCGGGCGTCGTGCGTCACAGGACTCCATCTCCCAGAGGGCCCTGCGGGCGTCGTGCGTCACAGGACTCCATCTCCCAGGAGCCCTGCGGGCGTCGTGCGTCAGAGGACTCCGTCTCCCAGGGGGCCCGCGGGCATCCCACCTGGACGACTCCATCTCCTAGAGGACCCCTGGGGCGTTGTGCGTCAGAGGACTCCATCTCCCAGGGGCCCCGCGGGCGTCGTGCGTCACAGGACTCCATCTCCCAGGAGCCCCGCGGGCGTCGTGCGTCACAGGACTCCATCTCCCAGGGGCCCCGCGGGCGTCTTGCGTCACAGGACTCCATCTCCCAGGGGCCCCGTGGGCGTCGTGCGTCAGAGGACTCCATCTCCCAGGGACCCCGCGGGCGTTGTGCGTCAGAGGACTCCATCTCCCAGGGACCCCGCGGGCGTTGTGCGTCAGAGGACTCCATCTCTGAGGAGCCCCGCGGGCGTCCCGCCTTATTAGAGTCCATCTCCCAGAGCCCGCGGGCATCGTGCGTCAGAGGACTCCATCTCCCAGGGGCCCCGTGGGCGTCGTGCGTCACAGGACTCCATCTCCCAGAGGGCCCGCGGGTGTCGTGCGTCACAGGACTCCATCTCCCAGGGGCCCCGCGGGCGTCGTGCGTCACAGGACTCCATCTCCCAGAGGGCCCGCGGGCGTCGTGCGTCAGAGGACTCCATCTCCCCGAGGGCCCGCGGGCGTCGTGCGTCACAGCACTCCATCTCCCAGGAGCCCCACGGGCGTCGTGTGTCACAGGACTCCATCTCCCAGGGGGCCCGCGGGCGTCCCATCCATCCCAGCCACAGGCCTCCCACGCTGAGGCTGCAGTCGGTGGGATAAAGCGAGTTCGCGCGCCCCCTCGTGGCCACCGCGACTCCCTACACAACGCTCAGCACATGCCAGCCCAGCTTTCCCAGGAAAAGTTCAGGGTCCCGCTCATGACTGAGGGCCTCCGTGCTGGAAACTCACACTGAAAGGGGCGCCATACCCCAGGGCGTGTCCGACAGTGCGACAGGCGACTCAGAAGTTGAAACTGTCGTACTAAGAGAGAAAAACTGCCAGCCCAGAATATTATATCCTGCAAAGCTCTCATTTGTGAATGAAGGTGAAAGAAAGACCTTTCACAGCAAACAGAAATTGAAAGAATTTGTCACCGCTCGTCCAGCTCTGCAAAAGATGCTTAAAGATGTGTTACATACAGAAACACAGAAACACAGTCACCAATATGAAAGAAGGTAAAGGAAGGAAACCTCACAGCAAAAGATCACAGGAAACCCAAAAATGGTAGGGCAAAGTTACTACTTATCGATAGTAACATTAAACGTTAAAGGACTGAACAATCCAGTTAAAAGACACCGAGTGGCTGATTGGGTTAAGGAACAAAACCCATCTATTTGCTGCTTACAAGAAACACATCTTTCTAAGAAAGATGCACACAGACTGAAAGTGAAAGGCTGGAAAAAGATATACCATGCCAACAGAAATGAAAAAAGAGCGGGCGTAGCCATCTTAATATCAGATAACATAAATTTTACCACAAAAACTGTTAAGAGAGACAAAGAAGGGCACTATATAATGATTAAGGGATCCATTCAACAGGAAGATATAACAATTATCAATGTATATGCACCTAATTACAGGGCACCGGTTTATTTAAAAGACTTGTTAAGGGACTTAAAGGGAGACTTAGACCCCAATACAATAGAACTGGGGAATTTCAATACTCCACTCGCAGAGATAGACAGATCATCAGGACAGAAGACCAACAAGGAGACAGTAGATTTAAACGACACTATAGCTCAAATGGACCTAACAGATATCTGCAGAACATTTCATCCTACATCTAAAGACTTTACATTCTTCTCAGCAGTACATGGAACCTTCTCTAGGATTGACCACATACTAGGCTATAAAGCAAGTCTCAGCAAATTCAAAAGAATTAGAATCATACCATGCAGCTTCTCAGACCATAAAGGAATGAAGTTGGAAATTAGCAACTCGGGAATCCCTAGAGCACGTGCAAACACATGGAGACTGAATAACATGCTCCTGAATGAACAATGGGTCATAGAAGAAATTAAAAGAGAAATCAAAAATTTTCTGGAAGTAAATGAGGATAACAGCACATCGTACCCAAACCTATGGGATACAGCAAAAGCAGTGTTAAGAGGAAAGTTTATATCAATACGTGCCTACATCAAGAAATTGGAAAGGCACCAAATAGATGAGCTTTCAGTTCATCTCAAGGATCTAGAAAATCGGCAGCAAACCAGACCCAAAGCTAGTAGGAGAAGAGAAATAATTAAAATCAGAGAAGAAATCAACAGGATTGAATAAAAAAAAAATTACAAAAAATAAGCCAAATGAGGAGCTGGTTTTTTGAAAAAATAAACAAAATTGACACACCATTGGCCCAACTAACTAAAAAAAGAAAAGACTCAAATCAATACAATCAGAGATCAAAAAGGAAACGTAACAACAGACACCACAGAAATAAAAAGAATCATCAGAAATTACTACAAGGATTTGTATGCCAGCAAACAGGGAAATCTATCAGAAATGGATAGATTCCTGGACACATACAACCTACTTAAATTGAACCAGGAAGACACAGGAAACCTAAACAGACCCACAACAGAGACAGAAATTGAAACAGTAATAAAGGCCCTCCCAACAAAGAAAAGCCCAGGACCAGATGGATTCACTGCTGAATTCTACCAGACATTTAAAAAAGAATTAACTCCAATTCTCCTCAAACTATTCAGAGCAATCGAAAAAGAGGGAATCCTCCCAAATTCTTTCTATGAAGCCAGCATCACCTTAATTCCTAAGCCAGAAAAAGATGCAGCATTGAAAGAGAATTACAGACCAATATCCCTGATGAACATAGATGCAAAAATCCTCAATAAAATTCTGGCCAATAGAATGCAACATCACATTAGAAAGATCATCCACCCAGACCAAGTGGGATTTATCCCTGGTATGCAGGGATGGTTCAATGTTAGCAAAACAATCAACGTGATACACCACATTAACAGACTGCAGAAGAAAAACCATATGATTCTCTCAATAGACGCAGAGAAAGCATTTGATAAAATACAACACCCTTTCATGATGAAAACCCTAAACAAACTTGGTATAGAAGGAACATTCCTCAATCCAATCAAAGCAATTTATGAAAAACCCACGGCCAGTATCCTATTGAATGGGGAAAAGTTAGAAGCATTTCCACTGAGATCTGGTACCAGACAGGGATGCCCACTCTCACTACTGCGCTTCAATATAGTTCTGGAAGTCTTAGCCAGAGCTATTAGGCAAGAAAAAGAAATTAAAGGGATACAAATTGGGAAGGAAGAACTCAAACTATCCCTCTTTGCAGATGATATGATTCTTTATTTAGGGGACCCAAAGAACTCTACTAAGAGACTATTGGAACTCATAGAAGAGTTTGGCAAAATAGCAGGATATAAAATCAATGAACAAAAATCAACAGCCTTTGTATACACAGACAATGCCGTGGCTGAGGAAGAACTTCTAAGTTCAATCCCATTCTCAATAGCTACAAAAACAATCAAATACCTTGGAATAAACTTAACCAAGGACATTAAAGATCTCTACGATGAAAATTACAAAACCTTAAAGTAAGAAATAGAAGAGGATACCAAAAAATGAAAAATATTCCATGCTCATGGATTGGAAGAATCAACATCATCAAAATGTCTATTCTCCCAAAAGCAATTTACAGATTCAATGCAATACCAATCAAAATACCAAAGGCATTCTTATCAGATCTGGAAAAAATGATGCTGAAATTCATATGCAGACAGAGGAGACCTCGAATAGCTAAAGCAATCTTGTACAACAAAAACAAAGCCAGAGGCATCACAATACCAGACTTCAGGATATACTACAGGGCAGTAGTTATCAAAACAGCATGGTACTGGTACAGAAACAGATGGATAGACCAATGGAACAGAATAGAAACACCAGAAATCAAGCCAACCATCTACAACCAACTCATATTTGATCAAGGATCCAAAACCAATCCCTGGAGTAAGGACAGTCTATTCAATAAATGGTGCTGGGAAAACTGGATTTCCACGTGCAGAATCATGAAGCAAGATCCCTACCTTTCACCTTACACAAAAATTCACTCAACATGGATTAAAGACTTAAATCTACGACCTGACACCATCAAATTATTAGAGAGCATTGGAGAAACCCTGCAAGATATAGGCACAGGTAAAGACTTCTTAGAAAATACCCCAGGAGCACAGGCAGTTAAAGCCAAAATTAACTATTGGGATTGCATCAAACTGAGAAGTTTCTGTACTGCAAAAGAAACAGTCAGGAAAGTGAATAGGAAATCGACAGAATGGGAAAAAATATTTGCAAACTATACTACAGATAAAGGGTTGATAACCAGAATCTACAAAGAAATCAAGAAACTCCACAACATCAAAACAAACAACCCACTTAAGAGATGGGCCAAAGACCTCAACAGACATCTTTCCAAAGAGGAAATCCAAATGGCCAACAGACACATGAAAAAATGTTCAAGATCACTAGCAATCAGAGAAATGCAAATCAAAACCACAATGAGGTTTCACCTCACCCCGGTGAGAATGGCTCACATTCAGAAATCTACCAACAATAGATGCTGGAGAGGATGTGGGGGAAAAGGGACACTAACCCACTGTTGGTGGGAATGCAATCTGGTTAAGCCACTATGGAAGTCAGTCTGGAGATTCCTCAGAAACCTGAATATAACCCTACCATGTAACCCAGCCATCCCACTCCTTGGAATTTACCCAAAGGAAATTAAATTGGAAAACAAAAAAGCCATCTGCACATTAATGTTTATTGCAGCTCAATTCACAATAGCTAAGACCTGGAACCAACCCAAATGCCCATCAACAGTAGACTGGATAAAGAAACTATGGGACATGTACTCTATAGAATACTATACAGCAGGCAAAAACAATGAAACCCGGTCATTTGCAACAAGATGGAGCAATCTGGAAAACATTATGCTGAGTGAATTAAGCCAGTCCCAAAGAGACAAATATCATTTGTTTTCCCTGATCAGTGACAACTAACTGAGCACCAAAGGGGAAACCCGTGGAAGTGAAATGGACACTATGAGAAACAGTGACCTGATCAGCTCTTGTGCTGACTGTTGATGTACAATGTAATACTTTATCCATTTTAGTATTTTTTTTTGTTCTAGTACTAGTGGTTGAACTCTGTAATTAACACACAATTATTCTTAGGTGTTTAAATCTTAACTGAAAGGTGATCCCGGTTAAATATAAGAATGAGAAAAAGAGAGGGAGGAGATGTACAATTGGGGACATGCTCAATCGGACTTGCCCCAAATGATGGAGTTAGAAACGTGCCAGGGGATTCCAATACAATCCCATCAAGGTGGCATGTACCAATGCCATCTCACTTGTCCAGGTTATCAATTTCAGTTCACAATTGATCACACTGATAGATCTAAGAGTCAAAGGGATCACACAAACAAGACTAATGTCTGCTAATACTAACTGATAAAACCAAAAAGGGAGAGAAGGATCCAACATGGGAAGGGAGAGACACAGCAGACTCATAGAATGGCAGATGTCCTAAATAGCACTCTGGCCTCAGAATCAGCCCTTAAGGCATTCGGATCTGGCTGAAGAGCCTATGAGAGTATTTTAGGTATGGAAAGCCAAGACACTCTGGAAAAAAAGAAGAAGAAGAAGAAGACTTAAATGAAGGATCTCAGTGAGTTTGATCCCAGTGGAAAGAATGGGGCCATCAAGGTAGGAGGTACCTTTCTCTGAAGGGAGGAGAGAACTTCCACTTTGACTATGACCCTGCTGGAATAAGATCAAAGTCGGCGAACCCTAAACGCTTCCATAGCCTTGGCAACTCATGACTAGAGCCTAGGGAGATTACTGACGCCATAAACAAGAGTGTTAAATTGTTAAATCAACATCAAGAGTCACTGTGTACTTACGTCCCATGTGGGATCTGTCCTTAATGGGTTGTCCAATGTGAAGTAATGATATAGCTAGTACTGAAACAGTATTTTTACACTTTGTGTTTATGTGTGGGTGCAAACTGATGAAATCTTTACTTAGTATATACTGAATCGATCTCCTGTATATAAAGATAATTGAAAATGAAAAAGAAAACCTTGGTGTTAAATTGGAAATTACATAGAAAATTAATCAATTTTTTTTAAATATCATGCAGGATCTCTGTCATTAATGTGCTGTACACTGTTATTTAATGCTATAACTAGTACTCCAACAGTATTTTTTCACTTTGTGTTGTTATGTGAGGGCAAACTGCTGAAATCTTTATATATGCTAAACTGATTTTCTGTATATAAAGAGAATTGAAAATGAATCTTGATGTGAATGGAAGGGGAGATCGAGTGGGAAAGGGGAGGGTTGCGGGTGGGAGGGAAGTTATGGGGGGGGGAAGCCATTGTAATCCATAACCCTAACCCTAACCCTAACCCGAACCCGAACCCTAAACCCTAACTCAAACCCGAACCCTAACCCTAACCCAACCCGAACCCGAACCCGAACCCGAACCCAAGATTCACACTCCCAAAATTACAAAACAGCAGTGATGGAAATGAAATAAATAGAAAATACATATAAGGACACATCATGCTAATGTACTAGAAGACTTAAATATTTAAAGACTGCAATACCACCCAAAGCAATCTATAGTCAATGTGATTGATATCACAATCACACAGACCTTGGGCTATGTATATTAGAACACCCATCCTAACATTCTCATGGAATTACAAAGAAACGTGAATGGCCAAAGCTGAACTGAAAAACAAACACAAATGTAGCAGATTCATATTTCTCAATTTAAAATCTTAACAAAAAAGCAATGATAATTTTAAAGACCCTAAACATGAGTTGAAGGTATAAACTGTATAATAAAACATACAGATAAATCTGCATAACTTTGGGTTTTACATTTCTGACACCAAAAGCACAAGCAACCAATAGAAAAACCAGACACATTGGATTTCCTAAAAACTATTGTCCATCAGAAAACATTACCAAGAAAACTGTTAGACAAGGAAAAAAACACTTTCTCCTACTACTATTGACTCAGGAGTCAACATAGAACACCTCATGATGAGATGTAGGGGGTAGTTTAGAGAGTCCTGTAGTCAAGTCCAATTCCAGATTAATGGCTCAGTCATAAAAGACTGTTCCCACTTCTGAAGCAAATTGCAAATTGCTATTAATAGGTCCCAAGCTGTGCACTAACTTACCATGCCAGACCTCTGTCCTCAAAGAGTTGTATTATGAGAGTTAGCAATAAAACTTATTCTCAAAGATTTACTTAGAGTGTATTAAGTGGAGGATCTTCTTAAGTCTCATAAGTTATAGCTATGTCCAAGTGCTTGCAAAAGATGTACCATTCTTGGGTTCTTATTTAAAGTTAGTTAAGTTTCTCAAAAAAATAATGCTTTTAAAAAAAAGTGAAAGCAACTTCGAGATAACAACGACTCTGAGCAGCCCTTATCTCTACTGTTGAGGAGCAGTTTAGTTAATCGTCTGTGTATAAAGTTAATTGAAAATAGAAAAATAGTAAAAATAGTAAAAAAAAAAATAAGACTGGGAATAGGAGTGGGAGGAGGAAGACAGCTGGGAGGATGGGTGTGGTGGGAAGAATCACTATATTCCTCAAGTTGTATTTATGAAATCCATTAAGTTTGTATTCCTTAAATAAAAGCTTTCTTTGAGGAAAAAAATAGGGTCCCAGATTACCACACGACTTCTGTTTGACTTTGACACAAATGAGGGGTTCCCACAAATACTTTCTCTAGTTTGATCATTTGCTACAGTGGCTCACACAACCTAGGAAAACAGCACACTTGCCATTCTTGATTTATTACAGTGCATACCAGAAAAGCTACAAATGAACAACCAACAATGATGTGCATAGGGTAAGGTAGGTGGAAAGACTACAGAACTTTCATAAATTTTCAAGGTTGCCTCACTTCCAGTGCCTCCACATGTTAATACAGAAACTCTCTGAACCCTGTCCTCTGGATTCTTACTGAGTTTAATTAAGGAGTCAGCATGACTAGATCTCTAGCCATGGGTGATCAAGGCAATTTTCAGTCCCTCTCCCCTCCCAAAATGTCAGGTGGGGGACACTGTAAATTGCAAACCTCAGATCACAGGGTTAGTTCCTTTGGCAACCAGCCACCCTGGGGCTTTCCAGAAGACACCATACATCAATTGTTTTGTTGGCACACAAAACAACCACTGCATAAAATAACAGCAAAGTGCCACAAGACCAGGGAAGAGACCAAATATGTATCTGCTGTTGTATTTCACTACAACTCAGGTGATGGAAGATAAAACGCACATGTTGTGTATTTGAAAAGGGTATATTATCCAGAGTATACCTAAGTAAATTTTACAACTCAACAACAAAAGACAAACAATTCAAAATACGGTAAAGAACTTGAACACACACTTCAACAGACATGAAAAGACGCTTAAACTCACTAGTCATTACAGACGTATTGAAAACCAGTGAGATAGTCTCTTCACTTCCATTAGAATAACTATAATAAAAAGAACAGTACCAAGTGTTGGTAAGAAGGTGGAAAAATTTAAACTCATAAACACTGCTAGTGACAATATAAATAACATAAGATAGTTTGGTATTTCCTCAAAACATTAAAAATACAATTACCAGGGCTGGTACTGTGGTGCAGCAGGTAAAACCTTGGCCTGAAGCGCCGGCATCCCATATGGGCGCTAGTTCTAGTCCTAGCTGCTCCTCTTCTGATCCAGCTCTCTACTATGGCCTGAGAAAACAGTAGAAGATGGTCCAAGTCCTTGGGCCCCTGCACCCTGTGGGAGACCAGGAAGAAGCTCCTGGATCCTGGCTTCAGATCGGTGCAGCACCGGCTGTTGTGGCCATCTGGGGAGTGAACCAGAGGATGGAAGATCTCTCTCTCTCCCTCTCCCTCTCCCTCTCCTTCTCCCTCTCCCTCTCCCTCTCCTTCTCCCTCTCTCTGTAACTCTGTCTTTCAAATAAATAAAATAAATCTTTTAAAAAAATACAATTACCACATGGAACAAAAGCTCCATTTTTAGGTATATATCCCAAATAATTAAAAAGAGATGATCAAACAAAGACTTGTGTGCTTTGTAAAGATGTAAAAGGCCAATCTACACAACAGTTATGAAGAAAAAAAAGCAGAATACAAAGAGAATAAGGTTGCTGGAGCTGTGATGCAGTGCGTTAAGGCCCTGGCCTGAAGCACAGGCATCCCTTATGGGCGCCAGTTCTAGTCCTGGCTGCTCCTCTTCTGGTCCAGCTCTCTGCTATGGCCTGGGAAGGCAGTGGAGGATAGCCCAAGTCTTTGTGCTCCTGCACCCATGTCCTGTGGATATTATGTAAGTATTAGAGGCCACTGTGTAGATATTTATTACTAGGGACTACCCTGTGGATATCATATGAGTGGACATGTGTGCAGAGTTAAATAGTGGTTATTTTGAATTACATTTTTCTACCTGAAGCCCCTCCTCTGCAGAGTTCTCAGGAAGCTTTTGTCTCACCAATGCACAGCATAGGTCTGGTATCCCCATGAGGCCTGCCCCAAAGAGGAAAATGTTTTGAGTTATCTATTAGCATGTCAAATAATACTTAATTTGAATCCATTTCTTTTAAATGCACTTCTACAAATATTTAAAGAGCTCTTTCTTTTAACTTTTAGAAGAATTTAAAATCCAGCCTTAGAGGATAACAAGCAGCCCACCTGCTGAGTACCAGTATAGCTTGGGACCTCCCCAGGAAGCACCACAAAGGGGCAGTCCCCTGGCTGTGCCCTCTCAGATACTTCCTCCATTTGCTTCAGCTGCGGAAAAACTCCCTGCTCAGTCCTTGAGGGGGCCAAAACCCAGTTTCCCTCTGGCACTTCTGGACACATACATCACTCCTCTGTTCAAATGAACCATTTATTTTATATAAAGCTTTTTTATAAACTTATTTAATTTACTTATTTGAAAGTCAGGCTAAAAGAGGGGAAGAGGGAGGGGGAAAGAGAGAGAGAGAGAGAGGACAGATCTTTCATCTGGAGTAGAGGCCTTTGGCTTTTAATTAAAATTATTTCTTACTGACAGGATTAAAGCTGTGGTAGAAGCCTTCCTAAGGTCAGAAGAAAGCAAAAGGATCTGTCCTGGGAATGAAATGTGGCTGTGATCTGCCTGCCTATGACTGCGTCAACTGTACTTGCTATCTGAGGCCGTCTAGTGGTGCTGGGGGTTCAGTAGGCCCCTCAGATATGGGTAGGATGTTCTTCACAAGCAGGCTGCCAGCTGTGGCTGGAAAGCTTGTTTCCAGACCAACTCGCATGTCACCCACTAACAGCTTCTTGGGCTGCATGTGTGACCTTGTGGCTTTAACTCACACCTTCAGGGTGGTTACACTCTTTCACTCAGAGCTGACAAAGGAAGGGGCTGAGCCCCTGGGGAGAGTCAGGCTGGCTCCAGAAGACTGCGGTGACTCTTCCTGTCACCTCTGGAGAATTAGGCAGGCTGCCCTCAGCTTGCCTTGGCTGAGGAGGGGAAGTGCGCCACCCGCCACTCAGCCTTCCCCGAACTCCAGGGGACAATCAGACAGGGTGGGGAGAAGCAGGATCTCACTTTATTGTAAAAGGGAGTGTATATATAGCTGAGGTACAGAGCGGATGGTACAGAGCGGATGCGGGCAAGGGGTGGGGTGATGTGATGCAAAAGGGTCTTAGCCACTCCTACTATACCACCTTAACGATCTTTAGGCAAAAGCGCCCTGGGGCTGTGGTGTTTGCCACCAGGGATTTGAAACTTAAAGACAGGTTTTCAAATTCGAGGCAGGCTCAGGAAGTTTCCTCTAGGCCTCTCCAGATTCAACCTCCCCCACAGGAGATCCCTGCTATTTTGTGTGATCCTTGTGGTTTTAAATCATACTTTAAGATTAATTTATTTATTTGAAAGTAGGAGTTATACAGAGAGAAGGAGAGAAAGAAAGAGAGAGAGGGAGAGAGAGAGAGGTCTTCCATCCACTGGTTCACTCCCCAAATGGCCACAACAGCTGGAGTTGCACCGATCTGAAGACAGAAGCCAAGAGCTGCTTCCTGGTCCCCCACAGTGTGCAGGGGCCCAAGGACTTGGACCATCTTCTACTGCTTTCCCAGGCCATAGCAGAAAGCTGGATCAGAAGTGGAGCAGCTGGGTCTCGAACTGGCGACCATATGGGATGCTGGCACTGCAGGCGGCAGCTTTATCCACTATGACACAGAGCCGGCCCCCTTAAATCATAATAGCTAGCGGAGGAGGGGGTTGAGACCCTAAGGGAGAGACAGGCCATCTCCAGGAGACCCCAAACACTATTTCCATGGGCCCCTAGCCAATCAACATACAGCCTGTGAAACTCCCACCCAGTGGGCACCCCCACAGAATGACCCAAGGGAACAAAACAGTAATGCCTTAAAAACTCAGGACACTTCCTCAAAGCCAGTGTCCTACTCGGGCACTCCGCCTGGTCTCCTCTCAGACAAGTTCTGTGGCTTGTCAATCAAATAAAAGCTTCTTTTCTGTCAAATAAAAGTTTCTGCCTCTTTGCAAATTGTTTCCTGGCTTTTTATTTCTATTCTAAGCTAAGGGAAAGAACCTGCTGTACCAACCACCCTATCTGCTTATGTGTAAACATTTCAGGTTCTGCAGCTCAGTACATGTGTAGAAAAAAAAAATCAGTAACTATGTATGCATACACAGTATTGTATCAATACCTGTGGCCGCCATGTAACATTAGAATATCCAATCAAATGTGTGTATGTAGCCATATAAGGGAAACAAAGAGGCTAAAATACCCCTCTTTGTTCTGGGCTCAGGCTTTTGGATAAGAAATTCCACCTGAGCCTTACATATAAATAATAAAAGACCACAATTTCTTATCTCTGTACAGAATCTTGCTACACATCCACTGGCCCCAAATGGCCACAACAGGGAGGGCTGGGCCAGTCTGAAGCCAGAAGCCAGGAGCTTCATCTCGGTCTCTGACATGGGTGCAGAGTCCCAAGCACTTGGGCCATCCTCCACTGCTTTCCAGGTCCATTAGCAGGGAGTGAGATCGGAAGCGGAGAAGCCGGGACTCTAACCTGCGCCAAGTGTCCTAGGTGGCAGCTTTACCTGCTATGCCACAGCGCCAGCCCCCAAAGCTCTTTTAACAGATATAAATATATAATTATATAGCGTTTTGAATTTTAAAACATCTACTTTGCCAATACTTTCATGCTGAAAAAAAAAAGTCATTGAAACACACAGGGAAGGGCGACTGCAGGCAGCCGCTGCCAACTCTCACCTCGCCCGATGCAGGGTGTCCATGAGTCTCTCTCTCTGCCAGGATTTCACCCATAAACAGACGCAAATCCACACACCTGTGCGCAGTGGCGGAGCCCGGCCCAAGCTTCCACGGGGTACCCTGGGGTCGGCAGACTCTGGGAACTGTTCTTTGAGGAGGGAGGGTCCTCACACCTCAGCTTGCTGTGGGGGGCGCGGCCCATGGGGACCCTGGGGTGGACAGACCCTGGGAACTGTTCCCTGAGGAAGGAGGGTCCTCACACCTCAGCACGCTGTGGGGGCGTGGCCCACGCCTCCATGGGGACCCTGGGGTGGACAGACCCCGGGAACTGTTCCCTGAGGAGGGAGGGTCCTCACACCTCAGCGCGCTGTGGGGACCCCGGGAACTGTTCCCTGAGGAAGGAGGGTCCTCACACCTCAGCACGCTGTGGGGGCGTGGCCCACGCCTCCATGGGGACCCTGGGGTTGGCAGACCCCGGGAACTGTTCCCTGAGGAGGGAGGGTCCTCACACCTCAGCGCACTGTGGGGGCGCAGCCCATGGGGACCCTGGGGTGGGCAGACCCCGGGAACTGTTGCCTGAGGAGGGAGGGTCCTCACACCTCAGCGCGCTGTGGGGACCCCGGGAACTGTTCCCTGAGGAGGGAGGGTCCTCACACCTCAGTGCGCTGTGGGGCATGGCCCACGCATCCATGGGGACCCTGGGGTGGGCAGACCCCGGGAACTGTTCCCTGAGGAGGGAGGGTACTCACCCCAGCGCGCTGTGGGGGCGCGGCCCACGCCTCCATGGGGACCCTGGGGTGGGCAGACCCCGGGAACTGTTCCCTGAGGAGGGAGGGTCCTCACACCTCAGCGCGCTGTGGGGACCCCGGGAACTGTTCCCTGAGGAGGGAGGGTCCTCACACCTCAGTGCGCTGTGGGGGCGCGGCCCACGCCTCCATGGGGACCCTGGGGTGGGCAGACCCCGGGAACTGTTCCCTGAGGAGGGAGGGTCCTCACACCTCAGCGCGCTGTGGGGACCCCGGGAACTGTTCCCTGAGGAGGGAGGGTCCTCACACCTCAGTGCGCTGTGGGGGCGCGGCCCACGCCTCCATGGGGACCCTGGGGTGGGCAGACCCCGGGAACTGTTCCCTGAGGAGGGAGGGTCCTCACACCTCAGCGCGCTGTGGGGACCCCGGGAACTGTTCCCTGAGGAGGGAGGGTCCTCACACCTCAGCGCAATGCGGGGGCGCAGCCCACGCCTCCATGGGGACCCTGGGGTGGGCAGACCCCGGGAACTGTTCCCTGAGGAGGGAGGGTCCTCACACCTCAGCGCGCTGTGGGGGGCGCAGCCCATGGGGACCCTGGGGTGGGCAGACCCCAGGAACTGTTCCCTGAGGAGGGAGGGTACTCACCCCAGCGCGCTGTGGGGGGCGCGGCCCACGCCTCCATGGGGACCCTGGGGTGGGCAGACCCCAGGAACTATTCCCTGAGGAGGGAGGGTACTCACCCCAGCGCGCTGTGGGGGGCGCGGCCCACGCCTCCATGGGGACCCTGGGGTGGGCAGACCCCAGGAACTGTTCCCTGAGGAGGGAGGGTACTCACCCCAGCGCGCTGTGGGGGGCGCGGCCCACGCCTCCATGGGGACCCTGGGGTGGGCAGACCCCGGGAACTGTTCTCTGCGGAGGGAGGGTCCTCGGGCTGCCTGGCGATCAGCGGCGTCATGGAGGCCTGCTCTTCGTTGGCTCCTCAGGTGGCCCCTGCAGACGACCAGGGACACACAGTAACCCCTCGGCGCAGGCCTCTCTCCCGGTCCTGAGAATACAGGTGCGGTTCTTGCTGTGAGACAGCGACTCCGGGGCAGGACGGAGACAGTGGGCTGGACTTCCGGGGCGGCAGCTGGGTCAGCGCGGGAGCTCAACGCGCTCTGTTCCTCATGGTCAGGCTCCCCCTAGCGGCCGCCAGGGGTAGCGCAGGCGCTCGGAGCTCTCTGCGCCCCACGGTCCGGCGCCCCCTGGCGGTTGCGAGCGCAGCACAGAAGCTGAGCAATCTCCGTGCGCAGTGGCCGACCGCCTCCTGGAGGCACTCCTGGTAACCCTGAATTCTGTGTTCGGATTATTCTAGGCCTCGATTTTAGAAATTCAGATAGAAATACATTCCACTATCCTATGCCTCAATCAGAATAGAGGGAAATAACAAGAAGTAGACAAATCTCAACAGATCTATATATTAGTAATACTCTATTACATAAAATAAAAATTTAAAACTGGAATATGAACATTTTCAAAGACTATATCACTTAGAATTGTTCTGGGTACAGTTGAAATCCTAGAGAATATAAAAAAAGTCAAAATATGCATTCAGAAAATGAATAAGAATCAGTACAAAAACCTCACACATCTAAATCCTAGCATGTACCATGGAGCCACAGTGATGAAGAAGCTGTGACACTGGTGAAGGAACACAAAGACGGGTAAATAGAACTCAACAGAGAGAATAAAACAGACCAGAGTAGGCCCAGTAAACTTACTTTGTCAAAAGGTGAAAGGCAACTCAATGGAGAACGGGTTTGCACAAAAATTCATTCAAAACAGTCCATATGATTATATTTAAAAGGTGACACAGTAAACATGCTAAAAGGAAATGCACAGACCATGTGTTTCATGGTAACTTTTTACATTTAATCACAAAAGTCAATTCATGAAAGAAAATAGTAATTTGGGGCCAGCAATGTGGCGCAGTAGGTTAATCCTCCGCTTGCGGTGCCAGCATCTGACATAGGCGCCAATTCTAGTCCTGGCTGCTCCACTTCCAATCCAGCTCTCTGCTGTGGCCTAGGAAAGCAGTAGAAGATGGCCCAAGTCCCCTGCACCCACGTGGGAGACCTGGAGGAAGCTCCCGGCTTCTGGCTTTGGATAGGCACAGCTCCGGCCATTGTGGATATCTAGGGAGTGAACCAGCAGATGGAAGACCTCTCTCTCTTTCTGCTGCTGGTCTTTCTCTCTCTGGGTAACTCTGACTTTCAAACAAAATAAATAAATCTTAAAAAAAAAAAAAAGATTCCAGTCCAGACTCAAACTTAGGAAATCCTAAATAGGGAGTGGATGTGCCAAGAGATGACTTAATAGCTCTAAAGACAGTTCACTGACCCTCTACCCCTCCTGGACTTTGGGGGCTAATGTAATCCCATTCAACTCTTGCTTCATAAAAAACAAAAGTGGGGAATGTTAGTAAAATGGCGCAGTCTTATCCGTGGCGCAATCTACACCCCGGATGCCATCTTAGGCTCCAGCTCCCACCGGCGTGGCTGGAAGCCAGGTGACCCCATGGCCTAACCACCAGTGTCAGCCCAACCCTCATCCTAGTGGGATTCACTGCTCATACTTCCCTGCCTGTCCCCCAGCAAAGTTTTAAGAGGAACTGTTCCTGAACACATGGCTCGCTTTCTCTCTATCTCCTGCTCTCTCTCTCTCTCTCTCTCTCTCTCTCTCTCGATTTCTCTATCTGACTCTTGATCTCTCTTACGCTCTCCTCCTCCCTCTTTTCTTTCTTTGCCCCTTCCCTCCAGTCTGTTAGGTTTTCCCCAATAAAACTTTTCCCTTTAAAAAAAAAAGAGAGAGGACTTGAGTACTGCCACAAAGACACACCCACAAGCCATGAGTCCACTTTTTATCCCTTATAACATTTAAAAGGAAAATACATAAAAATAATTATAAATAGGTATTTTGTTATATACAACATGTGAAGATGCTAGCTGTGACAAGACAAAGGATTGGAGTGAGGCATATAGAAATAAAATTTTTGTAAGCTATTGCAACTCACCTAATAACTACATATTTAGGATGCTATATGTAATCTCAATATTAGTACATTTGAGATAATTTTGTGTACATATTTATAGTATTAATTATATCAAATAAAAGATATATCAAATAAAAGTCCAAGTTCTCACCCAATCTTATGTTTTCTTGAAATAGTAGTTTTCCTCCATATATAATGCTCCTTAATCTCCTGTACCAATTTTGGTAGGATGAGTATTCCCCAATACATACATAAAGTATCCAAAATATGTACAGATAAGAGGATGGAATCATGGCCGGCGCCACGGCTCACTAGGCTAATCCTCCGCCTGCGGCGCCGGCACACCGGGTTCTAGTCCCAGTCGGGGTGCCGAATTCTGTCCCGGTTGCCCCTCTTCCAGGCCAGCTCTCTGCTATGGCCCGGGAGTGCAGTGGAGGATGGCCCAAGTGCTTGGGCCTTGCACCCCATGGGAGACCAGGAGAAGCACCTGGCCCCTGGCTTCGGATCAGCACAATGCGCCAGCCGCGGCGGCCATTGGAGGGTGAACCAACGGCAAAAAAAGGAAGACCTTTCTCTCTGTCTCTCTCTCTCACTGTCCACTCTGCCTGTCCAAAAAAAAAAAAAAAAGAGGATGGAATCAAAACTGTTCACTACACAATTTCAACTAGATAGATAAAATGCAACAATGGTAAAAATGAGAGACAAATTAGTATAAAATAAAAGAGACAACAAAGATTAAATTTCAGAACCAATATCATAGTTTGACTCCCCAGTGAGAATGCATGTATTGTCAGAATGTATTTCTTAAAACTGCTCTCTACAGAAAATCTCTTTGGATTAAAATACATAAATTGCTTCAAAATGATGGACAGAAAAGGACAGATATATTGATAACAGAGCAAAATCCAGCTGGTTAGGCCATACAACTATCATATAATGTATGCCAGACACAACGATTATCACTGGACAGAAATAAGGACATTATATATTGATGAAAATTATCATATTAAGAAGACATAATATGGGGTGGCCATTAATACATCAGATGTGATGCCCTCATGCCACATCAGAGTACTAAGGATCCAGTCACAGACAGGGCCGTTTGTTCCCACCACTGCTGATGCAGATCACAGAAGGCAGCACGTCATGGCACACAGGTGTGAGTGCTAGTTACCAATGTGAGAGATCCACATGGAGTTCCAGGCTCCTGGCTTTGGTCCTGCCTGAACCTGGCCACTGGCATTTGAGTTGTGAATAAGATTCCTCTGCTTCCAATCTAGCTCCCTGCTAATTCAACTAGGAAATATGATGTTACAGTTCAAATAGCTGAGGCCCCTACATTTCCAGCTCCCTTCATCACACTACAAAAGTCTTCTTGTCAACTACTATCTAGTTCAATTCAATAAATTATTACTATGTATTGTTGCCTTTTTTTTAAAAAAAAAAGATTTTTTTTTGAAAGTCAGAGTTACACAGAGAGAGAAGGGGAGGTAGAGAGAGAGAGAGAGAGGCCTTCCATCCACTGGCTCACTCTCCAATTAGCGGCAATGGCCAGAACTACACCGATCCGAAGCCAGGAGCCAAGAGCTTCTTCCAGATCTCCCACATGGGTGCAGGGGTCCAAGGGCTTGAGCCATCTTCTACTGCTTTCCCAGGCCATAGCAGAGAGCTGGATCAGAAGTGAGCAGCCAGGACTTGAACCTGCATCCATATGGGATGCTGGCACTGCAGGCAGCAGCTTTATCCACTAAGCCACAGCAACGGCCCCTGTTATCTATTTTTATCATCTCCTTTATCCTCCTGCTAACCCTGTGAAGTAGATGTAATGATATTCATTTTAAGACTAGGAAACTGAGACCTGGGTTCTAGAAACAAAAAAGTGGTGGCTCTGGAATTTAAAATATCTGAGCCAATATTTCCTTGACAACAAATTAGAGATAAAGATAATTAACTTCCTTGAGTTACAAATATCATCTACAAAAATAGCACTTTGTAAAAATGTAAAGTGTCCTACAAATGTTAGCTATAATTATTGACTAATGACTAGAAAGCTCCTATCCGCCTCAAGAGGATACACATTAGAATCTGGCTCTGGGTCCAGCTCAGAAGATTCTGTTGTTATCAGAACTCCACCAACGTGGCAGCCCAGGGCCACTAAGTTCCATTACAATAATGTAATTAAATCCATAAAGCATATAATTTTCTTAAACACAAATGTAGTGACTCCCTTTCACCTGCAACACCAAATAAAAAAATTTGGGGGGGGGCTGGCACTGTGGCGTAGCAGGTAAAGCTGCCGTCTACAGTGCTGGCATCCCATATGGGCTCCGGTTTGAATACCGGCAGCTCCATCTCCAATCCAGCTCTGTTATGGCCTGGGAGAGCAATACAAGATGGCCCAAATAACTGCGCACCTGCACCTGAGTGGGAGACCTGGAAGAAGCTCCTGGATCCTGGCTTTGGAATGCCCCAGCTCTGGCCACTGCAGCCATTTGAGGAGTGAACCACTGGATGGAAGACCTCTCTTTCTCTTTCTCTCTGCCTCTGCCTCTCTATAACTCTGCCTTTCACATAAATAAATAAATCCTTTAAAAAAAAAAACTTTGGCCCATTGTTTTATCAATTTCCTGGCTTCATTTCTACCCTACCCTAGAATGACACTCCCACATATGAGTGTTCTTCATTCCACAACATGCCACAGCATGTCCACTTCTGCCTTTTTTATTTAAGATGTATTTATTTGAAAAGATACAGAGAGAGACACACACAGACAGAGAGAGACAGAGAGAGATCTTCCATTAACCGGTTCACTCCCCAAATACTTGCAACAGCTTGGGTTGGGCTAAGCTGAAGCCAAGGAACCAGAAACCAGGAATTCCATCCAAGTCTCCTACACGGGTGACAAGAGACCTAAGCACCTGGACCATCTTCTGCTGCTTTCCCAAGTGTATTTGCAGGGAACTGGATCAGAAGTATAGCAGCTAGGATTCAAACAGATGCTTTCATATGGAATACCCACATCACAAGAAGGAGCTTAACCCACTGTACCACAATGCCAGCCCCCATTTCTGCCTTATGATGCTGTGTGGGATACCCTCCCTACATTTCATTTTCAAAACTGATCTTGAAAGTCTTGCAACAGAAAATTTTAAAAAGATGGAATCATCTGCCTGCTACTCACTGCATATTTAACTACCCCACTTGCAACAATGCATAGTTTGGATTTGTACAAATAGTTACTGTTAAAGGTAAGGTTCCATGCTGGTGACAGGTGTACCAGATTAGAAGTCAGACAATAGCTCAACTCCTTATTTTGCCTCTTGGCTCACTTAATGCCTCCGAACTAATGCAAGAATAATATGTATACATCACCAGAGTTTCTTGGTTGATAAAGAAATGGCAATCAAAGTATAGAATAGATGTTTATTAGGCCGGCACCGTGGCTCAACAGGCTAATCCTCCGCCTGTGGCGCCGGCACACCAGGTTCTAGTCCCGGTCGGGGCGCAGGATTCTGTCCCTGTTGCCCCTCTTCCAGGCCAGTTCTCTGCTGTGGCCCGGGAGTGCAGTGGAGGATGGCCCAAGTCCTTGGGCCCTGCACCCGCATGGGAGACCAGGAGAAGCACCTGGCTCCCAGCCACGGTGGCCATTGGAGGGTGAACCAACAGCAAGAGGAAGACCTTTCTCTCTATCTCTCTCTCTCTCACTATTCACTCTGCCTGTCAAATATATATATATATATATATATATATATATATATATATATATATATATTAATGACATACCGTCTTGCATTAGTCAAGGCCTATTTTGTGGTATATGCTGGCCCATAGTAGAAGAGACAAGTTGCCACAGCTTTCTTCCCTGATCTTAGGCCCATAGATTAAACTATTTCATGGCCACAGAGGATGGGCAGCTACTGGATGGAAGAAGTCTGATTCTTCTGTGAGTGCAAGGAGCAAAGATTTCATCTACCGGTCCCCATCAACCCACTACACACTATCTTGTATGAAACACAAGCCTTTACGGAGGTAAGCCATGGAGACACTGGTACTGTTAGCCCAGCCTGGTCAATGTGCACCTTCTATCCAGCACCAACAGCAGCCTAAGTGAAAGGGATCCCTATTCTAGTTGCAGGATCTGCAACACAAATTCAAACTCTACCAATCTCTCACCTAGTCCATGATCTGCTCCTGGTATATGCGCTTCCCAAATGCCTGCAAATGCCTGTCTAGTGCACCCTCCTCTTTCTCACCAGAGATTTCCCTGACCTTCCCACCACACACAGTGACTTCTCTCTGCGCTCAGTGCAGACCCTGTTCTTCTGTTTTACCAGCTATTCGGACATCTGCCATTCTATGAGTCTGCTGTGTATCCCGCTTCCCATGTTGGATCTTTCTCTCCCTTTTTGATTCTATCAGTTAGTATTAGCAGACACTTGTCTTGTTTGTGTGTTTACCAGCTGTTCGACTTTACTGCCAGTGTTGGCACATGCTTCCTCAGACTCCGTCTTCTCTTTGATGCCCAGCATTTAGTTACTGGGTCTGGCACCTAACAGAAATAAGTATTAAAGGAATAATTGTCATTATATGACCGTAATGGAGTCGTTTATTTCTTAAGCCTATGATTAAAAACTTTTTTTTTTTAATTTTTTGACATGCAGAGTGACAGAGAGAAAGGTCTTCCTCTTGCTGTTGGTTCACCCTCCAATGGCCGCCGCGGCCGAGAGCCAGGTGCTTCTTCTGGTCTCCCATGCGGGTGCAGGGCCCAAGCACTTGGGACATCCTCCACTGCACTCCGGGCCACAGCAGAGAACTGGCCTGGAAGAGGGGCAGCCGGGACAGAATCCGGCGCCCCGACCGGGACTAGAACCCGGTGTGCCAGCACCGCAGGCGGAGCATTAGCCTAGTGAGCCGCGGCGCCAGCCTTTTTTTTTTTTTTTTATGATTAAACACTTTTTACAGAGTTGCTGTAATAATCAGTGTGAACATGATGCGAAGGTTATAAACAGATTCGAACAGTAAAGGCTTTATTCTATGCTTTGTAGGTCCTTCTCAATTTATTCAGTCAAATCCATCTTAATGCTTCAATAGAAACACAATGCAGGCCACATTTGCAATCTTAATACTATTAGTAACCACAGCTGAAAAAAAAACTGAATGTGAGTGGAATTAATTTTAATAATATGCTGATATTTATTTTCGATACTATGTTTAATCCAGTCTATCAACAATGTCACCCATGACCTGTTCTACATTCTTGAATTTAAGTCTCCTAAATCCGGCATGCAGGTCGCACTGAAACGCATCCCCACTCCCAGCCGCACGCGTGCGGCGGCGGTGACCGCGCCCCACCGCCTGTGCAAAGCGATGGCGAAGCATCGGCAGCCCGCACGCCCTTCGTCCCCACCCCAGGAAGCAAAGACGCGTCCCGCGCCACCGTTCCCGCAGCGATGCTCCAGCCGCGGCTGTCAAACCCAGGTAGTGGACGACCCTGTGTGCAAAGAGCCTGGCCGGAGGGGCCGGAGGCCGCCAGTCAGGGAGGGGCCGGAGCCCCGCAGCCGGGGTCTGCCCAGCCCGCCCGCCGCCGCCGCCGCAGCCCCGGAAGCGGGCGGGGATTTCCTGTGCCCGCCCCGCCCGCCCGGCACTGGCTCCGCCGGCCACTGGCTCCGCCGGCCACCGGCTGCGCCGGCCACCGGCTCAGGGCTCCGACACGGGCGGAGGACGCAGCGGGCCAGCGGCGCCCGGCAGGGAGGCAGCGGGCCATCTGCCTGGGGTGAGTGGGGCCGGGCAGAAGGGACGGACGCGGGCATCCCGGGCGGCGGCGGGTGGGATCGGCCCCCGGGGGCGGGGAGTGGGTGGCAGCGGCCTTCCCGGGGGTCGGGCCCCCCTGACATGCCGCGCTTGCCGCTGCCCGGTCTCTGTCCACGCTTGGCTGCTGGGGCCACAGGCTCCTTCGGCTGTCACTCGCGCACCGCTCTCCACGCCACCCTTTCTCGTCCCTTGCTCCTGCCCTTGCGCCGGGGAAACCTGCTCCGGTTCTTGTCGGATTCTCTGCAATCTGACCCTCTCTCGTGGCACCGCCAAGGAGGAGGGAAGACGCAACCTTATTCTCAAGCAGGTTGGCGCTGCCCACACCCACCCGCCTTGGTCTCGAATGTCCCTGTACCCTTGGACTTCTCGTTTCGATAACATGGCCCTTTTCCTGTCCAACAGCATCACTGCAAAAACTTCCATTTGCGGGTGCCTTGTCACGCAGATGGATGAGGAAAGGGGGAAAACGAACGCCCCAGATCCCAGACTCCAGTAGGCATGGGGCCACCCTGGAACCAGGAAGCCCAGCTAGGGCTGCCAGCTTCACCACCAAGTGTTGGCCCAGATCCCAGACTCCAGTAGGCATGGGGCCACCCTGGAACCAGGAAGCCCAGCTAGGGCTGCCAGCTTCACCACCAAGTGTTGGCTCTGCAGGAGTATCTTGGGAAGTGCAGGCTGAGAACAGGTGTATGCCGCACTTCCACAGGGTTTCTATTAGTGGTCCGGAAGCCTCACAGTCAGCCCAGTGGGCTCTGTGAAAAGATACTGCCTATCAAGGGACTCTGCTGGTTAACTGCGGGAAGAGGGTGAAGAAATGGGTAAGAGACAGATGTGCAGATATTTAACTAGAAGTAAAGCCCTGGGGCCCCGGGCAGGATTTGCAAAGGAGTTAGAGAACAAGACAGGGTGGAGAGGGGTACCTGGTGCCTTTGTGTTAAAAGTGAAGAGAGTACAGGGGCTGAAATTCGCAGAGGAGAGAGAAAATCGCAGTTTCCCTTTACTGCTTTATGTAGAACTTTTCATTCACGTGAGACACCTGTGAAGAGCTGGAATCACTCCAGGAAGCGCCTATGAGACCCTAAGCCATCTTTAGGCATTGGAGAAGAAAGGTGAATTTGATCTTCCTGTGCTCTGAATTCAGGTTTCCACCACCTCTTATATCAGACAAGCAAAAAAATGAGCAATCTGTCATCTGTCTTTACCTATCCTGGCCTCCTGTGTTCTTGCAAACGTGGAATGAATGTGAGTGAGCCAAGATAATGACCAAGGTGCTGACTTGTTCTTGGAAGGCTTTCACTAACTCTGACTGCTTGGGTATTGAATAACAATCACAAAAATATGTTGCCAAGCAACAAGTAGTAATGTACAGTCTCATAATAGACTTTTTCTAACATACAGAAGCGAGGCCCCTATCATAACACAAGCAGGATTTGTCCTGCTCTTAAGGTGTCCAAAGAAAAAGCCTATAGCCTGATCTTGTGCACTGAAGGATTATGGAGAAATTTTTAATTTAACGTAAATCTCTTCTCTTGTGATCAAAACCCTTTTCTTCCATGTGTTCCACATGAAGATATAAAACATTTCTCTATTCCTTGGTAATATCACACATCATCCCTCCCTAAACAGAAGCTGTGTTCACCATTTTTAACATTTTCATTGGCTGTCTTTCCCATCCCTTTCTTGGTTTTCATTTCTTCTGATGAACACACACTGGCTTCTTCACACACGTATCTAGAACTTTATACATTTTTCTAATGAGATATGACTGGTCCCTGCCACACACACAGGTTCTTCATCTGTGTGTCCAAATCAAAGGGCTTTTGGCTTGCCCCAGCATCACGTGTGCAGCATAGCTTCCCCGTCTTCTACCTACAGTTCTTCCCCACCCCCACCCCCACCCCCGGATAAAACATCAGCGCCTCCCTGACCAACAGTTTCTCTTACCTCTTAGGGTGGCTTTGGAGTCTTACACCTGTTTTCCAAGGTACTGGTGTTTCATCATATTTATTGCCAGGTTTCATCTTATACTTGAGAGTGACAGATCATATGTCTCTTTCTTGAAGCTTGTCCTAAGTGAGACACCATTTAGTTCAGCCTCTGAAGAACTGTACTCATGACATAAATACAGCCCCTGGCTGCGGTTGTCATCTCCTTCTGCACTCATGAGTAAGGACATGACTATGTCCATCTTTTTGGGTGCAGTTCTGTGTGCATCCCTTCCTGCATGTTTCCAGTTGCTCATTTTCCTGTACTTTTAGTGGTTGAGATCAAAGCTTTTAAATTTCCAGGATTGCTAATTTTTTAAAATGAAGATCTTCCAGTCATCAGGGATATTCTGTTTCTAGTAGAAGATCCCCCCAAATAACAGTTAATGACTTTGCTATATAGCACCTACCAATTCATTTATTTCTCCAAGAATCTGTGCTCACATTCAGTTGCTGGAATACATCAAACTTTTAAAGTTCATCTTCCATAAGCTCCTCCTCTCCAGTTTCATCTTTTATACCTGGGACTGTTCACCATAATTCCCTTAGGAATATCACTCCTTTCCATTTTTATGGGTATGGCTAATATGAATTTGTTGCAGGTCACAACCTCGGTTTGCAGCAAAAATGCTTTCAGAACAGACAGCAGCACTGGGGACACGATGGGAGTCAATGAATGCACAGCTGGATGGAGCACAATCCCATGTGGAAAGGAGAAGCCAGGAAGAGGGGCCATGGAGAACAGCACCGGGGCCTCTGGAACACCCGTGCTGTGATCTTGAAGAGGAGCCACAGTCCCTTCAAGAGAAGGGTGAGAACCACAGGGTTGAGGGAAGGATAATGCATAGAGAAGTCCCTGACCCTGACCCTAACCCTGACCCTGACCCTGACCCTGACCCTACCCCTACCCCTGACCCTAGCCCTAGCCCTAGCCCTAGCCCTAACCCTAACCCCTAACCCCTAAGCCCTAGCCCTAGCCCTAGCCCTAACCCTAACCCCAACCCCAACCCCAACCCTAACCCCTAACCCCAACCCTAAACCCTAACCCTAAACCCTAAACCTAACCACAACCCTAACCCTAAACCCTAAACCCTAACCCCTAACCCTAACACCAACCCCAACCCTAACCCTAAACCCTAAACCCTAAACCCTGACCCTGACCCTGACCCTAGCCTTGACCCTAGCCC